>NC_091004.1:2500-7500 GCF_041146395.1 Eulemur rufifrons | reverse complement strand
TTAGGGGTTCGGGTTAGGCTTAGGGGTAGGGGTAGGGTTAGGGTTAGGGTTAAGGGTTAGGGTTATGGGTTAGGGTTAGCTGTTAGGGTTAGGATTAGGGGTTAGGGTAAGGGTTTAGGGTTGGGGTTAGGGTTAGGGGTTAGGGTTAGGGGTTAGGGTTAGGGTTAGGGTTATGAGTTAGGGTTAGGGGTTAGAGTTAGGGGTAGGGTTAGGTTTAGGGTTAGGGTTGGGATTGGGGTTAGGGTTAGGGTTTGGGTTAGGGTTTAGGGTTGGGGTTGGGGTTAGGGTTAGGGTTAGGGGTTAGTGTTAGGGTTAGGGGTTAGGGTTAGGGTTAGGTGTTAGGGTTAGGGTTTGGGTTAGCGTTAGGGGTTAGGGTTAGGGTTAGGGTTAGGGGTTACGGTTAAGGTTAGGGCTAGGGCTAGGGTTAGGGCTAGGGTTAGGGTTAGGGTTGGGTTAGGGTTAGGGTTATGGGTTAGTGTTAGTGTTAGGGGTTAGGGTTAGGGTTAGGGTTAGGGGTTAGGGTTAGGGGTTAGGGTTAGGGTTGGGGTTAGGGTTAGGGTTAGTGGTAGGGGTAGGGTTAGGGTACGGTTAGCGTTAGGGTTAGGGTTTAGGGTTAGGGTTAGGCGTTAGGGTTAGGGTTAGGGGGTTAGGGCTAGGGTTAGAGTCAGGGTCAGGGTCAGGGGTTAGGGTTAGGGTCAGGGTCAGGGGTTAGGGTTAGGGTCAGGGTCAGGGTCAGGGTCAGGATTTAGGGTTAGGGGTTAGGGTTAGGGTTAGGGGTTATGGTTAGGGGTTAGGGTTAGGGTTAGGGGTTGGGGTTAGGGTTAGTGTTAGGGATTAGGGTTAGGGTTAGGGTTAGGGGTTATGGTTAGGGGTTAGGGTTAGGGTTAGGGGTTAGGGTTAGGGTTTGATTTAGGGTTAGGGGTTAGGGTTAGGTTTAGGGTAGGGTTAGGTTTGGGTTAGGGTTAGGGTTAGGGGTTAGGGTTAGGGGTTAAGGTTGGGGTAGGGTTAGGGGTTAGGGTTAGGGTTAGGGGTTAGGGTTAGGGGTTAGGGTTAGGGTTAGGGTTTGGGGTAAGGGTTAGGGGTTAGGGTTAGGGGTTAGGGTTAGGGTTAGGGTTAGGGTAGGGTTAGGGTAGGGTTGGGTTGGGTTAGGTTTAGGGTTAGGTGTTAGGGTTAGGGTTAGGGTAGGGTTACGTTTAGGCGTTAGGGTTAGGGGTTAGGGTTAGGCTTAGGGGTAGGGGTAGGGTTAGGGTTAGGGTTAAGGGTTAGGGTTAGGGGTTAGGGCTAGGGCTAGGGTTAGGGGTTAGGGTTAGGGGTTAGGGTTAGGGTTAGGGGTTAGGGTTAGGGTTAGGGTTTAGGGTTAGGGATTAGGGTTAGGGTTAGGGGTTAGGGTTAGGGTTAGGGTTGGGTTAGGGTTAGGGTTAGGGTAGGGGTTAGGGGTTAGGGTTAGGGATTAGGGTTAGGTTTAGATTTTAGGGTTAGGTGTTAGGGTTAGGGTTAGGGGTTAGGGTAAGGGTTCAGGGTTAGGGTTAGGGTTAGGGTTTAGGGTTAGGGTTATGAGTTAGGGTTAGGGGTTAGGGTTAGGGTTAGGGTTGGGGTTAGGGTTAGGGTTGGGGTTGGGTTTGGGGTTAGGGTTGGGTTGGGGTTAGCGTTTAGGGTTGGGGTTGGGGTTAGGGTTAGGGTTAGGGGTTAGTGTTAGGGTTAGGGTTTAGGGATAGGGTTAGGGTAGTGTTGGGTTAGGGTTAGGGTTAGGGGTTAGGATAGGGTAGGGTAGGGTTAGGGTTAGGGTTTGCATTAGGGTTAGGTTGGGTTAGGTTTAGGGATAGGGGTAGGGGTAGGGGTTAGGGTTAGTGTTAGGGGTTAGGGTTAGGGTTAGGGGTTAGGGTTAGGGATATGGTTTGGGTTAGGGTTAGGGGTTAGGGTTAGGGTTAGGGTTTAGGGTTAGGGTTAGTGGTTAGGGTTAGGGTTAGGGTTTGGGTTAGGATTAGGGGTAGGGGTGGGTTAGGGTTAGGGTTATTGGTAGGAGTTAGGGTTAGGGTTAGGGTTAGGGTTGGGGTTAGGGTTAGGGTTGGGGTTAGGGTTTAGGGTTGGGGTTGGGGTTAGGGTTAGGGTTAGGGGTTAGTGTTAGGGTTAGGGGTTAGGGATAGGGTAGGGTAGGGTTGGGTTAGGGTTAGGGTTAGGGGTTAGGATAGGGTAGGGTAGGGTTAGGGTTAGGGTTTGCGTTAGGGTTAGGGTTGGGTTAGGGTTAGGGGTAGGGGTAGGGGTAGGGGTTAGGGTTAGGGTTAGGGGATAGGGTTAGGGTTTGGGGTTAGGGTTAGGGATAGGGTTTGGGTTAGGGTTAGGGTTAGGGGTTTGGTTTAGGGTTAGGGGTTAGGGTTAGGGTTAGGGGTTAGGGTTAGGGTTAGGGTTTGGCTTAGGGTTAGGGTTAGGGTTGTGTTAGGGTTAGGGTTTTTTTTTTTTTTTTTTTTTTTGTGGAGACAGAGTCTCACTTTGTTGCCCAGGGTAGAGTGAGTGCCGTGGCGTCAGCTTAGCTCACAGCAACCTCAAACTCCTGGGCTTAAGCGATCCTACTGCCTCAGCCTCCCGAGTACCTGGGACTACAGGCATGCGCCACTATGCCCGGCTAATTTTTTCTATATAGATTTTTTAGGTGTCCATATAATGTCTTTCTATTTTTAGTAGAGACGGGGTCTCGCTCAGGCTGTTCTCGAACTCCTGAGCTTGAGCAATCCACCCGCCTCGGCCTCCCAGAGTGCTAGGATTACAGGCGTGAGGCACCGCGCCCGGCCGGGTTAGGGTTATTGGTAGGAGTTAGGGTTAGGTTTAGGGGTTAAGGTTAGGGTTAGGGGTTAGGGTTAGGGTTAGAGTTTGGGTTAGGGTTAGGGTTATGGGTTACGGTTAGGGTTAGGGTTAGGGGTTAGGGTTAGGATTAGGTGTTAGGGTTAGGGTTTGGGTTAGGGTTAGGGGTTAGGGTTAGGGTTAGGGTTAGGGGTTACGGTTAGGGTTAGGGTTAGGTCTAGGGTTAGGGCTAGGGTTAGGGTTAGGGTTGGGTTAGGGTTAGGGTTAGGGGTTAGGGTTAGGGTTAGGGGTTAGGTTTAGGGGTTAGGGTTAGTTGTTAGGGTTAGGGTTAGGGGTTAGGGTTAGGGGTTAGGGTTAGGGTTGGGGTTAGGGTTAGGGTTAGTGGTTAGGGTTAGGGTTAGGGTTAGTGGTAGGGGTAGGGTTAGGGTAGGGTTAGCGTTAGGGTTAGGGTTTAAGGTTAGGGTTGAGGGTTAGGGTTAGGGTTAGGGGGTTAGGATTAGGGTTAGGGTCAGGGTCAGGGTCAGGGGTTAGGGTTAGGGTTAGGGTTAGGGGTTACGGTTAGGTTTAGGGTTAGGGCTAGGGTTAGGGTTAGGGTTGGGTTAGGGTTAGGGTTAGGGGTTAGGGTTAGGGTTAGGGGTTAGGGTTAGGGATTAGGGTTAGGTGTTAGGGTTAGGGTTAGGGGTTAGGGTTAGGGGTTAGGGTTAGGGTTGGGGTTAGGGTTAGGGTTAGGGGTTAGGGTTAGGGTTAGTGCTGGGGTAGGGTTAGGGTAGGGTTAGCGTTAGGGTTAGGGTTTAGGGTTAGGGTTAGGGGTTATGGTTAGTGTTTGGGGGTTAGGGTTAGGGTTAGGGTCAGGGTCAGGGTCAGGGGTTATGGTTATGGTCAGGGTCAGGGGTTAGGGTTAGGGTCAGGGTCAGGGTCAGGATTTAGGGTTAGGGGTTAGGGTTAGGGTTAGGGGTTAGGGTTAGGGGTTAGGGTTAGGGTTAGGGGTTGGGGTTAGGGTTAGTGTTAGGGATTAGGGTTAGGGTTACGGGTTAGGGTTAGGTGTTAGGGTTAGGGTTAGGGGTCAGGGTAAGGGTTTAGGGTTAGGGTTAGGGTTAGGGGTTAGGGTTAGGGGTTAGGGTTAGGGTTAGGGTTATGAGTTAGGGTTAGGGGTTAGGGTTAGGGGTAGTGTTGGGTTTAGGGTTAGGGTTGGGGTTGGGGTTGGGGTTACGGTTAGGGTTTGGGTTAGGGTTTAGGGTTGTGGTTGGGGTTAGGGTTAGGGTTAGGGTTTAGGGTTAGGGTAGGGTAGGGTTAGGTTTAGGGTTTGCGTTAGGGTTAGGGTTGGGTTAGGGTTAGGGGAAGGGGTAGGGGTAGGGGTTAGGGTTAGGGTTAGGGGTTAGGGTTAGGGTTAGGGGTTAGGATTAGGGATAGGTTTTGGGTTAGGGTTAGGGTTAGGGGTTAGGGTTAGGGGTTAGGGTTATGGTTAGGTGTTAGGGTTAGCGTTAGGGGTTAGCGTTAGGGTTAGGGGTTGGGGTTGGGGTTGGGGTTAGGGTTAGGGGTTAGGGTTAGGGGTTGGGTTAGGGTTAGGGTTAGGGTTAGGGGTTTCGGTTAGGGTTAGGGTTAGGGCTAGGGTTAGGGCTAGGGTTAGTGTTAGGGTTGGGTTAGGGTTAGGGTTAGGGGTTAGCATTAGGGTTCGGGGTTAGGGGTTAGGGTTTGGGTTAGGGTTAGTGTTAGGGTTAAGGGTTAGGGTTAGGTTTAGGGGTTAGGGCTAGGGTTAGGGTTAGGGGTTAGGGTTAGGGTTAGGGGTTAGGGTTAGGGTTAGGGGTTAGGGTTAGGGTTAGGGGTTAGGGTTAGGTTTAGGGGTTAGGGTTAGGGTTAGGGATTAGGGTTAGGGTTAGGGTTAGGGTAGGTTTAGGGTAGGGTTGAGTTGGCTTAGGGTTAGGGTTAGGGGTTAGGGTTAGGGTTAGGGTAGGGTTAGGGTTAGGTGTTAGGGTTAGGGGTTAGGGTTAGGCTTAGGGGTAGGGGTAGGGTTAGGGTTAGGGTTAAGGGTTAGGGTTAGGGGTTAGGGTTAGTTGTTAGGGTTAGGATTAGGGGTTAGGGTAAGGGTTTAGGGTTAGGGTTAGAATTAGGTGTTAGGGTTAGGGGTTAGGGTTAGTGTTAGGGTTATGAGTTAGGGTTAGGGGTTAGGGTTAGGGGTAGGGTTGGGGTTAGGGTTATGGTTGGGG
>NC_091003.1:27725161-27793780 GCF_041146395.1 Eulemur rufifrons | reverse complement strand
ACCATGGTTCTATATACTCCTCTCTGCGTGGGAACAGGTAACTGGCTTGTTCCAAGAAGTATGCCGCAGAGCTTTTCAATTAAGCAGTACGTTGAAAATTATTTGCAGGTGTTCAGCGTTTCACCATAATTGTGATAACGTTTGTTTGTGCCTCCTGAAACCCAAGAAGGCTGCGACGGACATAACTATGCTGAGGAGTAGCTGACTTGGTGTTGCCTATTTTTGTTAGTGGAGACTGACAAGAAGCCATACTTCTAAGTATCATACCACCATCATTTCTCCATTGTTTAAAAATGCAGGGAAATTTTGCAAATTGGCATTATAATTAGTAGCTGGAGGGTACTTTTTTTTTTGTGGGGTCGCTCAGGATGGGTGTTCTGGCTTGTTCCAAGTAGTGTGCTGCAGAGCTTTTCAATTAACCACTACGTTGAAAATTATTTGCAGGTGTTCAGCGTTTAACCCTAACCAGAACCCCTAAAGATAACCCTGAACCCTATCCCTAACCCCAGCAGTAAACTTTAACCCTAAACCTAAGCCCAACCCGTAACCCTAATCCTATCCTTTTACCCTAAAACTAACCCCTAAACCTAACCCCTATGCCTCACCCTAACTCTAACCCCAATCCTAATTCTAACCATACCCCTTCATAAAACAATAACTCCTAACCGCTAACCCTAACACTAACCAAAAACCCTAATCACTAATCCCTAACCCTAACGCTTAACCTTTACCCTAACCGTTAACCCTCACCCTAAATCTTAACACTGACCCTAACCTTAACCTTTAACTCTAAGCCTAACCCTTAACCCTACAGTAAGGAAGACCCTTAATGCTAATGGGATCCCTTATCCCTAACCCTAACACTACAGCTAAAAATAACCCTAACCTTGGATCCTTAAACCTAACCCCTAACACTTACTTTAACCCCAAACCCTAACCCTAATCCTAAGCATTAAACCTAACCCTATCTCTTAACCCTAACGCTAGCCCTTACCCTAACGCCTAGATCCAACCCTAAATCTAACCTACCGCCTAATCCTAACCTTAAGCCCTAATGCTAACACTAACCCTGAACCCTAAACCTACCCGTAACCCTTAACACTAACCCTATCCGTGAACCTTAACCCTGACCCTAACCATTACCCGCACCCAAGCATTTAACCCTGACCCTAACCCTAATCCTTAATGATAACCTTAACACTAAACCCTAACCCTAAGCCCAACACTTAACCCTATTCCTATCCCTTAACCCTAACCCTAACCCTAATGCTACCCCCTAAACGTAACCCTAACCGTGACCAGTAAACCTAACCCTAACCTCTAACACAAACCATAGCACATAACTCTAAACCTAAAACTAACCCTAACCCTAACCCTAACCCTAAACCCTAACTCTTAACCTTAACCCTAAGCGTTAACTGTCACGCTAACCTTTAATCCTAACCCTAATCCTAATCTTCAACCCTAAACCTAACACTTAACCCTAACCCTGTACCAAACCCTAACCCCTCATCTTAACCCTACCCGTAAACCTCAACCCTAAACCAAAGTGTAACCGTTAAACCTAAGAGTAACCTTTAACCCTAACCCTAATCCCTAACCCTAAGCCCTCACCCTAACAGTAAACTTCATCCTTTACCCTAACCAGAATCCTAACCCTAAATCTAATTCTCAGACTTCTTGCTTTCTTAGAGTTTAGAAAGCCTGCAATCCTCCCATGCCATGCGTGAAAGGAGGCTCTACCACTGTGTCCTGCATGAAACCCACGGGCCCATACCCAGAGTATGATAGAGTGGGTTTCCGGGTACAATCCCAGCCCCCTAAACTCCCCCCGCCCGCCTAATGCAGACAGGGCCCGTGCGCTAAGCATAAACAATACCTTTAACAGATAACCCTAACCCTGAACATAACACCCAACCCTGTTCCTATTTCTCCCCTTAACACGTAAACCTCACCGTGCGCCTAACTTTAACCTCTTATCCTAACGTTAATGCATAACCCATTTCCTGAGAACAACCCCTATCCCATAATTCTAACCCTATCTCCTAGTCATCATTGTGACACCTAATCCCTAACCCTAATTCTAAACCGCAAACCCTAACCGGAATACTACCTACAACCCTAACACTGACAGTAACCCTTACTTCTAAGCCCAACGCTATGCCTAACAAAAACCCTAACCCTTGACCCTAACCCTTCACCCTAACCCCTAAGCCTTACCCTAACCCTTAACCCTAATCCTAATCCTAACCATTAAACCTAACCCTAGCTCTTAAAGCTAACCCTAAACCTTACCCTCACGACTACACCTAAACCTAACACTAACCTAACACCTAACGCTAACCAGAACCCCTAAAGCTAACCCTGAACCCTATCCCTAACCCCAGCAGTAAACTTTAACCCTAAACCTAAGCCCAACCCGTAACCCTAATCCTATCCTTTTACCCTAAAACTAACCCCTAAACCTAAACCCGATACCTCACCCTAACTCTAACCCCAATCCTAATTCTAACCATACCCCTTCATAAAACACTAACTCCTAACCGCTAACAATAACACGAACCAAAAACCCTAATCACTAATCCCTAACCCTAACGCTTAACCTTTACCCTAACCGTCAACCCTCACCTAAATCTTAACACTGACCCTAACCTTAACCTTTAACTCTAAGCCTAACCCTTAACCCTACAGTAAGGAAGACCCTTAATGCTAATGGGATCCCTTATCCCTAACCCTAACACTACAGCTAAAAATAAACCTAACCTTGGATCCTTAAACCTAACCCCTAACACTTACTTTAACCCCAAACCCTAACCCTAATCCTAAGCATTAAACCTAACCCTCTCTCTTAACCCTAACGCTAGCCCTTACCCTAACGCCTAGATCTAACCCTAAATCTAACCTACCGCCTAATCCTAAACTTAAGCCCTAATGCTAACACTAACCCTGAACCCTAAACCTACCCGTAACCCTTAACACTAACCCTATCCGTGAACCTAAACCCTGACCCTAACCATTACCCGCACCCAAGCATTTAACCCTGACCCTAACCCTAATCCTTAATGCTAACCTTAACACTAAACCCTAACCCTAAGCCCAACACTTAACCCTAATCCTATCCCTTAACCCTAACCCTAACCCTAACCCTAATGCTAACCCCTAAACGTAACCCTAACTGTGACCAGTAAACCTAACCCAACCCCAACACAAACCATAGCACATAACTCTAACCCTAAATCTAACCCTAACCTTAACCCTAAACCCTAACACTTAACATTAACCCTTAGCGTTAACTCTCACGCTAACCTTTAATCCTAACCCTAATCCTAAACTTCAACCCTAAACCTAACACTTAACCCTAACCCTGTACCAAACCCTAACCCCTCATCTTAACCCTACCCGTAAACCTCAACCCTAAACCAAAGTGTAACCGTTAAACCTAAGAGTAACCTTTAACCCTAACCCTAATCCCTAACCCTAAGCCCTCACCCTAACACTAAACTTCATCCTTAACCCTAACCAGAATCCTAACCCTAAATCTAATTCTCAGACTTCTTGCTTTCTTAGAGTTTAGAAAGCCTGCAATCCTCCCATGCCATGCGTGAAAGGAGGCTCTACCACTGTGTCCTGCATGAAACCCACGGGCCCATACCCAGAGTATGATAGAGTGGGTTCCCGGGTACAATCCCAGCCCCCTAAACTCCCCCCGCCCGCCTAATGCAGACAGGGCCCGTGCGCTAAGCATAAACAATACCTTTAACAGATAACCCTAACCCTGAACATAACACCCAACCCTGTTCCTATTTCTCCCCTTAACACGTAAACCTCACCGTGCGCCTAACTTTAACCTCTTATCCTAACGTTAATGCATAACCCATTTCCTGAGAACAACCCCTATCCCATAATTCTAACCCTATCTCCTAGTCATCACTGTGACACCTAATCCCTAACCCTAATTCTAAACCGCTAACCCTAACCATACCCCTACCTACAACCCTAACACTGACAGTAACCCTTACTTCTAACCCCAACGCTATGCCTAACAAAAACCCTAACCCTTGACCCTAACCCTTCACCCTAACCCCTAAGCCTTACCCTAACCCTTAACCCTAATCCTAATCCTAACCATTAAACCAAACCCTAGCTCTTAAAGCTAACCCTAAACCTTACCCTCACGACTAGACCTAACCCTGACACTAACCTAACACCTAACGCTAACCAGAACCCCTAAAGCTAACCCTGAACCCTACCCCTAACCCCAGCAGTAAACTTTAACCCTAAACCTAAGCCCAACTCGTAACCCTAATCCTATCCTTTTACCCTAAAACTAACCCCTAAACCTAACCCCCATACCTCACCCTAACTCTAACCCCAATCCTAATTCTAACCATACCCCTTCATAAAACACTAACTCCTAACCGCTAACAATAACACTAACCAAAAACCCTAATCATTAATCCCTAACCCTAACGCTTAACCTTTACCCTAACCGTTAACCCTCACCCTAAATCTTAACACTGACCCTAACCTTAACCTTTAACTCTAAGCCTAACCCTTAACCCTACAGTAAGGAAGACCCTTAATGCTAATGGGATTCCTTATCCCTAACCCTAACACTACAGCTAAAAATAACCCTAACCTTGGATCCTTAAACCTAACCCCTAACACTTACTTTACCCCAAACCCTAACCCTAATCCTAAGCATTAAACCTAACCCTATCTCTTAACCCTAACGCTAGCCCTTACCCTAACGCCTAGATCTAACCCTAAATCTAACCTACCGCCTAATCCTAACCTTAAGCCCTAATGCTAACACTAACCCGGAACCCTAAACCTACCCGTAACCCTTAATACTAACCCTATCCGTGAAACTAAACCCTGACCCTAACCATTACCCGCACCCAAGCATTTAACCCTGACCCTAACCGTAATCCTTAATGCTATCCTTAACACTAAACCCTAACCCTAAGCCCAACACTTAACCCTAATCCTATCCCTTAACCCTAACCCTAACCCTAACCCTAATGCTACCCCCTAAACCTAACCCTAACCGTGACCAGTAAACCTAACCCTAACCTCTAACACAAACCATAGCACATAACTCTAACCCTAAAACTAACCCTAACCCTAACCCTAACCCTAAACCCTAACACTTAACCTGAACCCTTAGCGTTAACTCTCACACTAACCTTTAATCCTAACCCTAATCCTAATCTTCAACCCTAAACCTAACACTTAACCCTAACCCTGTACCAAACCCTAACCCCTCATCTTAACCCTAACCGTAAACCTCAACCCTAAACCAAAGTGTAACCGTTAAACCTAAGAGTAACCTTTAACCCTAACCCTATTCCCTAACCCTAAGCCCTCACCCTAACACTAAGCTTCATCCTTAACCCTAACCATAACCCTAACCCTAAATCTAATTCTCAGACTTCTTGCTTTCTTAGAGTTTAGAAAGCCTGCAATCCTCCCATGCCATGCGTGAAAGGAGGCTCTGCCACAGTGTCCTGCATGAAACCCAGAGGCCCATACACTGCGTGCGGTAGAGTGGGTTCCCAGCGACCATCACAGACACCAAACTTTGCCTCCTAGGCCATACAGGGCCCGTGCCCTAAGCATGAACCCTACGCCTCACCCATATGCCTAACCCACAACATAACACCTAACCCTGATCCTACTGCTCACCTTAACAGGTAAACCTCACCATAACCCTAACTTTAACTCCATATCTTAACGTTAATGCATGACACCCTGAGAACAAGCCCTATACCGTCATTATAACCCTACCTCCTAGCTATAACTGTAACACCTAATCCCTAATTCTGAAACGCCAACCCTAACCTTAACCCGACCAACAACACTAACACTAACCCTAACCCCTTACCCTAACCCTACGCCTAAAAGTAACCCTAACCGTTGATCCTTCGTCATAACCGCTAACCTTAACCCTAACCCTTAACCCTATTCCCAATCCTAACCATTAAACAGAACCCTAACTCTTAACCCTAACCCTAACCTTTACCCTAATGCCTAGAGATCTAACCCCAACACTGACCTACAGTTAACACTAACCCCAACCCCTAATGCTAACCTTAAACCTGAACCAAGCTCCTAACCCTTAACCCTAACACTATCCCTAACCCCTAAGCCTAACCCCAACTGTTAACCCTCTAACCCTCACCCTGAATCCTAACCCTATCCCTTAACCCTAACCCCTAACCCTAACGCTAACTCCAACCCTAAACCTTACCCTGGCCCCCTAACCCAGACTTAACACCTTACCCCTAACACTAACTCTAACCCTAACCACTAATCCCTAGCACCTAACCCTGACTCGAAACCTAACCCCTAACACGAAAAACCCTAACCCCAACCCCAACCCTAATTCTCACACTACTTCCATTCCCAGAGTGAAGCAAGCCTACAATACAGCCATGCCATGTGTGAGATGAGGCTCCGCCTGAGTCCTGCATGGAGGTCCTGTCCCAAGGCCCAGGGAATGATGTTGTGCTTTCGTGGTGACTCCGACCGCACCCCTCTCACCGTAGATTAACCAGGTCCTGTGCCCTTAAACTGACCGCTAAAGCTAAGCCCTAACACCAACGCTAACCCCTGACCCTGAACCTAAGCCCCGAGCCTAAAGCCCAACATTAACTCTAGACCCTTACCCTAAACCTAATCCCTAACCCTAATGCTAACCCCTAAACCCAACCCTAACCGTGAACAGTAAACCTAACCCTAACCCCTAACACAAACCATAGCACATAACTCTAACCCTAAATCTAACCCTAAGCCTAACCGTAAACCCTAACTCTTAACCTTAACCCTAAGCGTTAACTCTCACGCTAACCTTTAACCCTAACCCTAATTCTAATCTTCAACCCTAAACCTAACACTTAACCCTAAACGTCTACCGAACCCTTACCCCTCATCTTAACCCTAACCGTAAACCTCAACCCTAAACCGAACTGTAACCGTTAAACCTAAGAGTAACCTTTAACCCTAACCCTAATCCCTAACCTTAAGCCCTCACCCTAACAGTAAACTTCATCCTTAACCCTAACCATAATCCTAACCCTAAATCTAATTCTCAGACTTCTTGCTTTCTTAGAGTTTAGAAAGCCTGCAATCCTCCCATGCCATGCGTGAAAGGAGGCTCTACCACTGTGTCCTGCATGAAACCCACGGGCCCATACCCAGAGTATGATAGAGTGGGTTCCCGGGTACAATCCCAGCCCCCTAAACTCCCCCCGCCCGCCTAATGCAGACAGGGCCCGTGCGCTAAGCATAAACAATACCTTTAACAGATAACCCTAACCCTGAACATAACACCCAACCCTGTTCCTATTTCTCCCCTTAACACGGTAACCTCACCGTGCGCCTAACTTTAACCTCTTATCCTAACGTTAATGCATAACCCATTCCCTGAGAACAACCCCTATCCCATAATTCTAACCCTATCTCCTAGTCATCACTGGAACACCTAATCCCTAACCCTAATTCTAAACCGCTAACCCTAACCGGAATCCTACCTACAACCCTAACACTGACAGTAACCCTTACTTCTAACCCCAACGCTATGCCTAACAAAAACCCTAACCCTTCACCCAAACCCCTAAGCCTTACGCTAACCCTTAACCCTAATCCTAATCCTAACCATTAAACCTAACCCTAGCTCTTAAAGCTAACCCTAAACCTTACCCTCACGACTAGACCTAACCCTGACACTAACCTAACACCTAACCCTAACCAGAACCCCTAAAGCTAACCCTGAACCCTATCCCTAACCCTAGCAGTAAACTTTAACCCTAAACCTAAGCCCGACCCATAACCCTAATCCTATCCTTTTACCCTAAAACTAACCCCTAAACCTAACCCCTATACCTAACCCTAACTCTAACCCCAATCCTAATTCTAACCATACCCCTTCATAAAACACGAACTCCTAACCTCTAACCCTAACACTAACCAAAAACCCTAATCGCTAATCCCTAACCCTAACGCTTAACCTTTACCCTAACCGTTAACCCTCACCCTAATTCTTAACACTGACCCTAACCTTAACTTTTAACTCTAAGCCTAAGCCTTTACCCTACAGTAAGGAAGACCCTTAATGCTAATGGGATCCCTTTTCCCTAACCCTAACACTACAGCTAAAAATAACCCTAACCTTTGATCCTTAAACCTAACCCCTACACTTACTTTAATCCCAAACCCTAACCCTAATCCTAAGCATTAAACCTAAACATATCTCTTAAACCTAACTTTAGCCCTTACCCTAACGCCTAGATCTAACCCTAAATCTAACCTCCCGCCTAATCCTAACCTTAAGCCCTAATGCTAACGCTAACCCTGAACCCTAAACCTACCCGTAACCCTTAACACTAACCCTATCCGTGAACCTTAACCCTGACCCTAACCATTACCCACACCCAAGCATTTAAAGCTGACCCTAACCCTAATCCTTAATGATAAACCTAACACTAAACCCTAACCCTAAGCCCAACACTTAACCCTAATCCTATCCCTTAACCCTAACCCTAATGCTAACCCCTAAACGTAACCCTAACCGTGTACAGTAAACCTAACCCTAACCTCTAACACAAAGCATAGCACATAACTCTAAACCTAAAACTAACCCTAACCCTAACCCTAACCCTAAACCCTAACTCTTAACCTTAACCCTAAGCGTTAACTCTCACGCTAACCTTTAATCCTAACCCTAATCGTAATCTTCAACCCTAAACCTAACACTTAACCCTAAACGTCTACCAAACCCTTACCCCTCATCTTAACCCTAACCGTAAACCTCAACCCTAAACCGAACTGTAACCGTTAAACCTAAGAGTAACCTTTAACCCTAACCCTAATCCCTAACCTTAAGCCCTCACCCTAACAGTAAACTTCATCCTTAACCCTAACCATAATCCTAACCCTAAATCTAATTCTCAGACTTCTTGCTTTCTTAGAGTTTAGAAAGCCTGCAATCCTCCCATGCCATGCGTGAAAGGAGGCTCTACCACTGTGTCCTGCATGAAACCCACGGGCCCATACCCAGAGTATGATAGAGTGGGTTCCCGGGTACAATCCCAGCCCCCTAAACTCCCCCCGCCCGCCTAATGCAGACAGGGCCCGTGCGCTAAGCATAAACAATACCTTTAACAGATAACCCTAACCCTGAACATAACACCCAACCCTGTTCCTATTTCTCCCCTTAACACGGTAACCTCACCGTGCGCCTAACTTTAACCACTTATCCTAACGTTAATGCATAACCCATTCCCTGAGAACAACCCCTATCCCATAATTCTAACCCTATCTCCTAGTCATCACTGGAACACCTAATCCCTAACCCTAATTCTAAACCGCTAACCCTAACCGGAATCCTACCTACAACCCTAACACTGACAGTAACCCTTACTTCTAACCCCAACGCTATGCCTAACAAAAAGCCTAACCCTTCACCCAAACCCCTAAGCCTTACGCTAACCCTTAACCCTAATCCTAATCCTAACCATTAAACCTAACCCTAGCTCTTAAAGCTAACCCTAAACCTTACCCTCACGACTAGACCTAACCCTGACACTAACCTAACACCTAACCCTAACCAGAACCCCTAAAGCTAACCCTGAACCCTATCCCTAACCCTAGCAGTAAACTTTAACCCTAAACCTAAGCCCGACCCATAACCCTAATCCTATCCTTTTACCCTAAAACTAACCCCTAAACCTAACCCCTATACCTAACCCTAACTCTAACCCCAATCCTAATTCTAACCATACCCCTTCATAAAACACGAACTCCTAACCTCTAACCCTAACACTAACCAAAAACCCTAATCGCTAATCCCTAACCCTAACGCTTAACCTTTACCCTAACCGTTAACCCTCACCCTAATTCTTAACACTGACCCTAACCTTAACTTTTAACTCTAAGCCTAAGCCTTTACCCTACAGTAAGGAAGACCCTTAATGCTAATGGGATCCCTTTTCCCTAACCCTAACACTACAGCTAAAAATAACCCTAACCTTTGATCCTTAAACCTAACCCCTACACTTACTTTAATCCCAAACCCTAACCCTAATCCTAAGCATTAAACCTAACCATATCTCTTAAACCTAACTTTAGCCCTTACCCTAACGCCTAGATCTAACCCTAAATCTAACCTCCCGCCTAATCCTAACCTTAAGCCCTAATGCTAACGCTAACCCTGAACCCTAAACCTACCCGTAACCCTTAACACTAACCCTATCCGTGAACCTTAACCCTGACCCTAACCATTACCCACACCCAAGCATTTAAAGCTGACCCTAACCCTAATCCTTAATGATAAACCTAACACTAAACCCTAACCCTAAGCCCAACACTTAACCCTAATCCTATCCCTTAACCCTAACCCTAATGCTAACCCCTAAACGTAACCCTAACCGTGTACAGTAAACCTAACCCTAACCTCTAACACAAAGCATAGCACATAACTCTAAACCTAAAACTAACCCTAACCCTAACCCTAACCCTAAACCCTAACTCTTAACCTTAACCCTAAGCGTTAACTCTCACGCTAACCTTTAATCCTAACACTAATCCTAATCTTCAACCCTAAACCTAACACTTAACCCTAACCCTGTACCAAACCCTAACCCCTCATCTTAACCCTAACCGTAAACCTCAACCCTTAACCAAAGTGTAACCGTTAAATCTAAGAGTAACCTTTAACCCTAACCGTAATCCCTAAGCCTAAGCCCTCACACTAACACTAAACTTCATCCTTAACCCTAACCATAACCCTAACCCTAAATCTAATTCTCAGACTTCTTGCTTTCTTAGAGTTTAGAAAGCCTGCAATCCTCCCACGCCATGCGTGAAAGGAGGCTCTGCCACAGTGTCCTGCATGAAACCCAGAGGCCCATACACTGCGTGCGGTAGAGTGGGTTCCCAGCGACCATCACAGACACCTAACTTTGCCTCCTAGGGCATACAGGGCCCGTGCCCTAAGCATAAACCCTACCGCTCACCCATAAGCCTAACCCACAACATAACACCTAACCCTGATCCTACTGCTCACCTTAACAGGTAAACCTCACCATAACCCTAACTTTAACCCCATATCTTAACGTTAATGCCTGACACCCTCAGAACAAGCCCTATACCGTCATTATAACCCTACCTCCTAGCTATAACCGTAACACCTAATCCCTAATTCTGAAACGCCAACCCTAACCTTAACCCGACCAACAACACTAACACTAACCCTAACCCCTTACCCTAACCCTACGCCTAAAAGTAACCCTAACCTTTGATCCTTCGTCATAACCCCTAACCTTAACCCTAACCCTTAACCCTATTCCCAATCCTAACCATTAAACAGAACCCTAACTCTTAACCCTAACCCTAACCTTTACCCTAATGCCTAGAGATCTAACCCCAACACTTACCTACAGTTAACACTAACCCCAACCCCTAATGCTAACCTTAAACCTGAACCAAGCTCCTAACCCTTAACCCTAACACTATCCCTAACCCCTAAGCCTAACCCCAACTGTTAACCCTCTAACCCTCACCCTGAATCCTAACCCTATCCCTTAACCCTAACCGCTAACACTAACGCTAACTCCAACCCTAAACCTTACCCTGGCCCCCTAACCCAGACTTAACACCTTACCCCTAACACTAACTCTAACCCTAACCACTAATCCCTAGCACCTAACCCTGACTCGAAACCTAACCCCTAACACGAAAAACCCTAACCCCAACCCCAACCCTAATTCTCACACTACTTCCATTCCCAGAGTGAAGCAAGCCTACAATACAGGCATGCCATGTGTGAGATGAGGCTCCGCCTGAGTCCTGCATGTAGGTCCTCTCCCAAGGCCCAGGGAATGATTTTGTGGTTTCGTGGTGACTCCGACCGCACCCCTCTCACCGTAGATTAACCAGGTCCTGTGCCCTTAAACTGAGCGGTAAAGCTAAGCCCTACCACCAACGCTAACCCCTGACACTGAACCTAAGCCCCGAGCCTAAAGCCCAACATTAACTCTAGACCCTTACCCTAAACCTAATCCCTAACCCTAATGCTAACCCCTAAACCCAACCCTAACCATGAACAGTAAACCTAACCCTAACCCCTAACACAAACCATAGCACATAACTCTAACCCTAAATCTAACCCTAAGCCTAACCGTAAACCCTAACTCTTAACCTTAACCCTAAGCATTAACTCTCACGCTAACCTTTAATCCTAACCCTAATCCTAATCTTCAACCCTAAACCTAACACATAACCCTAAACGTCTACCAAACCCTAACTCCTCATCTTAACCCTAACCGTAAACCTCAACCCTAAACCAAACTGTAACCGTTAAACCTAAGAGTAACCTTTAACCCTAACCCTAATCCCTAACCTTAAGCCCCCACCCTAACACTAAACTTCATCCTTAACCCTAACCATAATGCTAACCCTAAATCTAATTCTCAGACTTCTTGCTCTCTTAGAGTTTAGAAAGCCTGCCATCCTCCCATGCCATGCGTGAAAGGAGGCTCTACCACTGTGTCCTGCATGAAACCCACGGGCCCATACCCAGAGTATGATAGAGTGGGTTCCCGGGTACAATCCCAGCCCCCTAAACTCCCCCCGCCCGCCTAATGCAGACAGGGCCCGTGCGCTAAGCATAAACAATACCTTTAACAGATAACCCTAACCCTGAACATAACACCCAACCCTGTTCCTATTTCTCCCCTTAACACGTAAACCTCACAACGAGCCTAACTTTAACCTCTTATCCTAACGTTAATGCATAACCCATTCCCTGAGAACAACCCCTATCCCATAATTCTAACCCTATCTCCTAGTCATCACTGGAACACCTAATCCCTAACCCTAATTCTAAACCGCTAACCCTAACCGGAACCCTACCTACAACCCTAACACTGACAGTAACCCTTACTTCTAACCCCAACGCTATGCCTAACAAAAACCCTAACCCTTCACACAAACCCCTAAGCCTTACGCTAACCCTTAACCCTAATCCTAATCCTAACCATTAAACCTAACCCTAGCTCTTAAAGCTAACCCTAAACCTTACCCTCACGACTAGAACTAACCCTGACACTAACCTAACACCTAACCCTAACCAGAACCCCTAAAGCTAACCCTGAACCCTATCCCTAACCCTAGCAGTAAACTTTAACCCTAAACCTAAGCCCGACCCATAACCCTAATCCTATCCTTTTACCCTAAAACTAACCCCTAAACCTAACCCCTATACCTAACCCTAACTCTAACCCCAATCCTAATTCTAACCATACCCCTTCATAAAACACGAACTCCTAACCGCTAACCCTAACACTAACCAAAAACCCTAATCGCTAATCCCTAACCCTAACGCTTAACCTTTACCCTAACCGTTAACCCTCACCCTAATTCTTAACACGGACCCTAACCTTAACCTTTAACTCTAAGCCTAACCCTTAACCCTACAGTAAGGAAGACTCTTAATGCTAATGGGATCCCTTTTCCCTAACCCTAACACTACAGCTAAAAATAACCCTAACCTTTGATCCTTAAACCTAACCCCTAACACTTACTTTAACCCCAAACCCTAACCCTAATCCTAAGCATTAAACCTAACCCTATCTCTTAACCCTAACCCTAGCCCTTACCCTAACGCTTAGATCTAACCCTAAATCTAACCTCCTGCCTAATCCTAACCTTAAGCCCTAATGCTAACTCTAACCCTCAACCCTAAACCTACCCATAACCCTTAACACTAACGCTATCTGTAAACCTTAACCCTGACCCTAACCATTACCCGCACCCAAGCATTTAACCCTGACCCTAACCCTAATCCTTAGTGATAACGCTAACACTAAACCCTAACCCTAAGCCCAACACTTAACCATAATACTGTCCTTTAACCCTAAGCCTAACCCTAACCCCTAACGCTAAACCTAACCCTAACCGCAACCCTAACCCTCAATCTTGAAACTTACCATTAACCCTGACACTAACCCTTAACCCTAACCCTACTCCTAATCCTTATCCATAAGGCTAATACTGAAGCCTAACCCTGTGCCAAACGCTAAACCCAAACCTTAACCCTAACCCTGAATCTTAAACGTAAACCTAACTGTAACTGTTAAACCTAACACTAACATTTAACCCTAACACCTAACCCTAAGACTCCACCCTAACACTAATCTTCATCCCTAAACATTACCATAATCCTACCCCTAAATCTAATTCTCAGACTTCTTGCTTTCTCAGAGTTTAGAAAGCCTACAATCCTCCCATGCCATGAGTTAATGGGTGCTCTGCCACTGTGTCCTGCATGAAACCCAGGAATCCACACCCAGCGTTCAATAGAGTGTGTTCCCGGGGACAATCCTATCCCCCTAATCCCCGCCCGCCGCCCAGTGCAGACAGGGCCTGTACGCTAAGTATAAGCACTGCCCCTAACAATTAACCCTCACCCTGAACATAACACCTAACCATGATCCTATTCCTAAACGTAAACCATAAACCTCCCCGTAATGCTAACTTATCCCCTTAAATTAACGTTAATGCATAACACCCTGAGAAGAAGCCCTATCCCATAATTCTAATCCTAAACCATAGTCATAACCATAACACCTCATCCCTATTTCTAAAATGAAAACCCTAACTTTCACCCTACCACAACCCTAACCCTAACCCTATCCCCTAACCCTAAGCCCTCACCCTATCACTAATCTTCATCCCTAAACCGTGCCATAATTTTAACCCTAAATCTAATTCTCAGACTTCTTGTTTTCTCAGAGTTTTGAAAGCCTACAATCCTACTAAGCCATGCATGAAAGCCGGCTCTGCCACAGTGTCCGGCATGAAACCGAGAGTCCCATACACTGCGTGGGATAGAGTGTGTTCTCAGCGACCATCACAGACTCCTAAATTCACCTCCTAGTGCATACAGGGCCCATGCCCTAAGCATAAACCCTACCCGTCACCCATAACCCTAACCCAGAACATAACACCTAACCCTGATCCTACTGCTCACCTCAACACGTAAACCTCACCGTAACCCTAAGTTCAACCCCTTATCTTAACGTTAATGCATGACACCCTGAGAACAAGCCTATACTGTAATTCTAACCCTAACTCCTAGCCATAACCATAACACCTAATCCCTAATTCTGAAACGCCAACCCTACCCTTAACCCTACCAACACTAACCCTAACCCTAACTCTTAACCATAACACTAACCTTTACCCTAATGCCTAGAGATTTAACCCCAACACTGACCTACAGTTACACTAAACCTACCCTCTAATGCTAACCTTAAACCTGAACCATAAACCTAACCCTTAACCCTAACCCTATCCCTAACCCACTTACCCTAACTCTAACTGTTAACCCTCACCCTAACCCTCAACCCTGACCCTAACCTTAAACCTTAATCCTAACCATGCGTGAGATGAGCCTCTGCCTTTGTCCTGCATGACAGTTGAAGCCCAACACCCAAGGTACAATGAAGTGGGGACGCAGCCTTGCTCCACATCCACAGTGCCCCGTACGTTAGACAGGGCCCGTGCCCTAACACACACCATTAAACGTAAGCCCTAACCCTATCACTAAACCAAACCCTTAGTAAGCCCTGAATCTAACTCCTAACAGTAACCCTAATCCCTGACCCTTACTCTTGCCTCTCACCCTAAACCTAAACCCAACCACTAAACATAATCCTAATCTCTAACCCTAACAGTAATCCTAACCCTAATTCTAACCTAAAACCCTAACCCCTAAACCTAATCCTAGTCCCTAACACCTAACCTTACCCTAAACCCAATTCCAATTCTCAGACTTCTTCAATTCAAAAACTTAAAAAAGCCTACAATCCACCAATGCCGTGTCTGAGATGAGGGTCTGCCCCTATGTCCTGCATGACAGGCAGGCGCCAATGCCCAGGGTACTATGGAGTGGGGTCCGGGGGTCTGGAGGCTTGCTAAACTCCAGTTTGGAAGAATTGCTATAGTCATATATAGGGATGCTTACATTTACTGATAGAAAGCAACTATTGGTGTGTGATTTGTAGGCTTGCCTTACTCTAGTTTGGATGAAGAAGCTGAATCATATATAGGAATATTAGCTTTGAGTTAGAGGAAGCATCTATGGGGGGTGCTTTTTTGGCTTGTTAAACTCTGGTTTGGAAGAAGTTCGAGAGTCTTATATAGGAACGATATCATTCATTCAGAGAAAGCAATTATAGGGAGTTGGTTTGTAGGGTTGCTAAGCTCTAGTTTGGAGGAAGGCGAGAGTCATATATAGGAACGCTTACATTCACATAAAGCGCCTACGGGGGGACGGTTTCTAGGCTTCCTAAACTCTAGCTTGGAAAAAGAGGACAGTTATGTATAGGAACTCTCGGCGGGGGATTTGTGGCATTGCTAAAATCTTAGATTGGAAAAGTTGCGAGAGTCATACATAGGAATGTTAACATTCACTCAATGAAAGCAACTATAAGGGGTGCTTTCCAGGCTGGCTACACTCTAATTTGGAAAAAGTGCGACAGTCATATATAGGAAGGCTTATATTCACTCAGACAAAGCAATTATGTGTAGGTGTATAGTAGGCATGCTAACTCTAGTTTGGAAAATTTCGAGAGCCATGTATAGGAAAGCTTACAGTAACTTAGAGAAAGCAACGAACGGGGGTGGAGTGTAGGCTTGCTAAACTCTAGTTTGGAGGAAGTGCCATAGTCCTATATAGGAACGCTTAAATTCGTTCAGAGAAAACACCTGTCGGGGATTGGTTTGTAGACATAACTCAAGTTTGGAAGAAGTGCGAGAGACATATATAGGAATGTTTACATTGACTCAAAGAAAGCAACTATGGGGGAGTGTTATTTTGGCATGCCAGATGCTAGTTAGGAAGAAGTACAAGACTCATATATAGGAACGCTTACATTCACACACCGAGAGCAACTACGGAGTAGTGTCAGGTAGACATGTTAAAGTCTAGCTTGGGAGAAGTTCCAGAGTCCTATATAGGAAAGGTAACAGCCACTTTGAAAAAGCAAGTCTTGGCGGGTGGTTTGTAGGCCTGCAAAACCCTGTTTTGGTTGAAGTGTGAGAGTCATATATGAGAACGCTTACATTCCCTCAGAGAAAGCAACGATGGGGTTGTTTGTAGGCTTACTAAACTGCAGTTTGGAAGAAGCACGAGAATCACATATAGGAACACATACATTTTGACGCACTGAAAGTAACTATGGGGTGGTGTTTTATAGGCATGCTAAACTCTAGTTTGGACGAAGTTTGAGAATCACATATAAGAAAGCTTACAGTCACTTAGAGAAAGCAAATCTCTGGGTGTGGAATGTAGGCCTGCTAAACTCTATTTTGGTTGAAGTGTGAGAGTCATATATGGGAACGCTTACATTCACTCAGAGAAAACAACGTTTGGGTGGTGGTTTGTAGGGCATACTAAACTGTAGTTTGGAAGAAGTACGAGAGTCCTATATAGGAACACTTACATTCACGCAGAGAAAGCACTTATGGCGTCAGGTTTTGTAGGCATGCTAAACTGCAGTTTGGAAGAAGTTGGAGAACCTTATACAGGAATGATTACCATCACCTAGGGAAAGCAACTCTCGGGAGATTGTTTGTACACATGCTAAACTCTAATTTGGATGAAGTGTGAGAGTCAAACATGG
This sequence comes from Eulemur rufifrons, assembly GCF_041146395.1. Classification (NCBI taxonomy): domain Eukaryota; kingdom Metazoa; phylum Chordata; class Mammalia; order Primates; family Lemuridae; genus Eulemur; species Eulemur rufifrons. The sequence continues at coordinate 27,776,090 of NC_091003.1, read as the reverse complement.
GACCGCTTACATACCCTCAGAGAAACAACATTGGGCTGGTTTTTGTAGGCATACTAATTAGTTTGGAAGAAGTACGAGAATGATATTTGGGAACGCTTACATTCACCCAGAGAAAGCAACTACGGGGTGGTGTTTTGTAAGCATGCTATAGTTTGGAAGAAGTTCTAAACCTGAACAGTCACTTAGAGAAAGCAACTCTTGGTGGGTGATTTTTAGGTCTGCTAAATTGTATTTTGAAAGAAGTACCAGAGTCATATATACTAATGCTTACATTCATGCAAAGAAAAAACTATGGGGTGATGTTTTGTGGGCATGTTAACCTGTAGTTTGGAAGAAGTTGGAGAGTCTTATTTAGGAAAGCTTACAGTCACCTAGAGAAAGCAACTCTCGGGAGATCCTTTCTTGGCCTGCAAAACTCTACTTTGGATCAATTGTGAGAGTCAAACATGGGAATGCTTTCATTCATTCAGAGAACGCAACGTTTGGGTGGTGGTTTGTAGGCATTCTAAACTGTATTTTGGAGGAAGTACGAGAGTCATATATCTGAACGCTTACATTCAGGCATAGACAGCAACTCTGGGGTCGTATTTTGTTGGCATGGTAAACTGTGGTTTGGAAGAAGTTTGAGAGTCTTATATAGGAAAGATTACAGCGACACAGAGAAAACAGCTCTCAGAAGTTTATTGGTAGGCCTGCTAAACTCTAATTTGGATGAAATGTGAGAATGCTTGCATTCATTCACTCAGAGAAAGAAACATTATCGTGATGGTTTGAAGGCATAATAACTGTAGTTGGGAAGAAATAGGAGAGTCATATATATGAACGGTTACATTCACGCAGAGAAAGCAACTGTGGGGTGGCGCAGGTATGCATGTTAATCTGTAGTTTGGAGGAAGTGTGAGAGTCATATCTGGGGAAAATTACAGTCACTTAGAGAAAGGAACCATTTTGGGCTGGTTTGTAGATCTGCTAAATTCTATTTTGGAAACAGAGTGTGAGTCATATATGGGAACGCTTATGTTCACTCAGAGAAAGCAACCACGGTGTGGTGTTTTGTTGGCATGCTGTAGTTTGAAAGAAGTTGGAGATTCTTATATAGGAAAGTTTACAGTCACCTAGAGAAAGCAACTCACGGGGTGTGGTTTGTAGGCCTGCTAAACACTAATTTAGATGAAGTGAGAGAGGCATATATATGAACGCTTATATTGATGCAGAGAAAGTAACTATGGGGTGGTGTTTTGTAGGCATGCTAAAATATAATTTGGAAGAAGTTCGAAAGCTGACAGTCACTTAGAGAAAGGAACTCTCGGCGGTTCATTTTTCGGTCTGCTAAATTGTATTTTGAAAGAAGTACCAGAGTCATATATACAAACGCTTACATTCATGCAGAGAAAGCAACTGTGGGGTGGTGTTTTCTAGGCATGCTAAACTCTAGTTTGGACGAAGTTTGAGAATCACATATAAGAAAGCTTAGAGTCACTTAGAGAAAGCAAATCTCTGGTGTGGAATGTAGGCGTGCTAAACTCTATTTTGGTTTCAGAGTGAGAGTCATATATGGGAAGGCTTACATTCACTCAGAGAAAGCTACGATGATGTGGTGGTTTGTAGGCATACTAAACTCTAGTTTGGAAGAAGTAGGAGAATCATATATGGGAACACTTACATTCATGCAGAGAAAGCAATTATGGGGTGGATTTTTTGTAGCCATGCTAATCTCTATTTTGCAAGAAGTTAAAGAGTAATATATAGGAAAGCGTACCGTCATTTATAGAAACCAACTTTCGGGGGATGGTTTGTAGGCCTGCAAAACTCTACTTTGGAAGAAGGGGGAGAGTCATATTGGGGACTGCGTACATTCACTCAGAGAAATCAACGATGGGGTTGTGGTTTGTAGGCATACTAAACTCTAGTTTGGAAGAAGTACGAGAATCATATATAGGAACGCTTACATTCATGCAGAGAAAGCAACTATGGAGTGATGTTTGTATGCCTACTAAACTATAGTTTGGGGGATGTTCGAGAGTCATATCTGGGAAGTTTACAGTCATTTAGAGAAAGCAACTCTTGGGGGGGTGGTTCGTAGGCCTGCTAAACACTATTTTCAATGAAGTGTTAGAATCATATACAGGAACGCTTACATTCACTCAGAGAAAGCAACGTTGGGGTGGCCGTTTTTGAGCATACTGAACTCTACTTTGGAAGAGGTACGAGAGACATATATAGGAACGCTTACATTAACACAGAGAAAGCAAATATGGGGTGCTGTAGTGCAGGCATGCTAAACTATAGATTGGAAGAAGTTTGAAAGCTGACAGTCATTTACAGAAAGCAACTCTTGGCGGGTGATTTTTAGGTCTGCTAAATTGTATTTTGAAAGACATACCAGAGTCATATAGACAAACGCTTACATTCATGCAGAGAAAGAAACTATGGGGTGATGTGTTGTTGGCATGCTAAACTGCAGTTTGGAAGGAGTTCGAGAGTGTTATATAGGATAACTTACAGTCACCTAGAGAAAGCAACACTCGGGACAGCTTTGCAAGCCTGTAAACACTAATTAGCAGCAATTGTGAGAGTCAAACATGGGAACGCTTACATTCACTCAGAGAACACAACGTTTGGGTGGTGATTTGTAGGCATCATAACTGTAGTTTGGAAGAAGTAGGAGAGTCATATATATGAACGGTTACATTCACGCAGAGAAAGCAACTGATGGGTGGCGTATGTACGCATGTTAATGTATACTTTGGAGGAAGTTCGGGAGTCTTATCTGGGGAAAATTGCAGTCACTTAGAGAAAGCAACCATCGGGGGCCGTTTTGTAGATCTGCTAAATTCTATTTTGGAAGAAGAGAGAAAGTCATATGTGGGAACGCTTATGTTCACTCAGAGAAATCAACGATGGGGCAGTGTTTCGTTGGCATGCTAAACTGTAGTTTGGAAGAAGTTCGCGAGTCTTATATAAGAAAGCTTACAGTCACCTAGAGAAAGTAACTCTCGGCAGATTGTTTCTAAGCATGCTAAACTCTAATTTGCATCAATTGTGAGAGTCAAACATGGGAACGCTTACATTCACTCAGAGAACGCAACGTTTGGGTGGTGGTTTGTAAGCATTTAAACTGCATTTTGGAGAAGTAGGAGAGTCATATATACGAATGCTTACATTCACGCAGAGAAAGCAACTCTGGGGTCGTATTTTGTTGGCATGCTAAACTGTGGTTTGGAAGAAGTTCGAGAGCCTTATATAGGAAAGATTACACGACACAGAGAAAACAACTCTCTGTAGTTTGTTGGTAGGTCTGCTAAACTGTAATTTGGATGAAGTGTGAGAACGCTTGCATTCACTCAGAGAAAGAACTTTGTCGTGGTGGTTTGTAGGAATAACAACTGTAGTTCGAAGAAGTAGGAGAGTCATATATGAACGGTTACATTCACGCAGAGAAAGCAATTGTGGGGTGGTGTATGTAATCATCATAATCTGTAGTTTGGAGGAAGTTCGAGAGTCATATCTGGGGAAAATTAGAGTCACTTAGAGAAAGGAACCATCTTGGGCTGGTGTGTAGGTCTGTTAAATTCTATTTTGGAAAAAGAGTGAGAGTCATATATGGGAACGCTTATGTTCACTCAGAGAAATCAATGATGGGGCGCTGTATTGTTGGCATGCCAAACTGTAGTTTGGAAGAAGTTCGAGAGTCTTATAAAGGAAAGTTTACAGTCACCTAGAGAAAGCAACTCACAGGAGGTGGTTTGTAGGCCGCTAAACTCTAATTTGGATGAAGTGAAAGAGGCATACATGGATACGCTTCATTCACTCAGAGAAAGGTAAGTTGGAGTGGCGGTTTTTAGGTATACTAAACTCCAGTTTGGAAGAAGTACGAGAGTCATATATATGAACGCTTGTATGGACGTAGAGAAAGCAACTATGGGGTGGTGTTTTGTAGGCATGCTAAAATATAATTTGGAAGAAGTTCGAAAGCAGACAGTCACTTAGAGAAAGCAACTCTTGGCGGTGGATTTTTAGGTCTGCTAAATTGTATTTTGAAAGAAGTACCAGTGTCATATATAAGAACGCTTACATTCATGCAGAGAAAGCATCTGTGGGGTGGTGTATTGTAGGCATGCTAAAATCTAGTTTGGACGAAGTTTGAGAATCACATATAAGAAAGCTTAGAGTCTCTTAGGGAAAGCAAATCTCTGGTTGTGGAATGTAGGCGTGCTAAACTCTATTGTGGTTTAAGACTGAGCGTCATATATGGAAAGGGTTACATTCACTCAGAGAAAGCAACGATGGTGTGGTGGTTTGTAGGCATACTAAACTCTAGTTTGGAAGAAGTAGGAGAATGATATATGGGAACGCTTACATTCATGCAGAGAAAGCAATTATGCGGTGGATTTTTTGCACCCATGCTAATCTCTAGTTTGGAAGAAGTTATATAGGAAAGCGTACACTCATTTATAGAAACCAATTTACGGGGGATGGATGGTAGGCCTGCAAAACTCTACTTTGGAAGAAGGGGGAGAGTCATATTGGGGACCACGTACATTGACTCAGAGAAATCAAGGATGGGGTTGTGTTTTGTAGGCATACTAAACTCTAGTTTGGAGGAAGTACGAGAATCATATATAGGAACGCTTACATTCATGCAGAGAAAGCAACTATGGAGTGATGTTTGTATGCCTACTAAACTATAGTTTGGAGGATGTTCGAGAGTCATATCTGGGAAGCTTACAGTCATTTAGAGAAAGCAACTCTCTGGGGGTGGTTCGTAGGCCTGCTAAACTCTATTTTCAATGAAGTGTTACAATCATATACAGGAACGCTTACATTCACTCAGAGAAAGCAACGTTGGGGTGGTGGTTTGTAGGTATACTAACCTGTAATTTGGAAGAAGCAAAAGAATCATATATAGAACCGCTTACATTCAGGCACTGAAAGCCACTATGGGTTCGTGTTTTTAGGCATGCTAAACTGTAGTTTGGAAGAAGTTCGAAAGCTGTCACTTAGAGAAAGAAACTCTCTGCGTGTGATTTTTAGGTCTGCTAAATTGTGTTTTGAAATAAGTACCAGAATCATAGTTACAAACGGTTACATTCATGCAGAGAAAGAAACTATGGGGTGATGTTTTGTGGGCATGCTAAACTGCCCACAAAACTTCTAAGAAGTTCGAGAGTCTTATATAGGAAAACTTACAGTCACCTAGAGAAAGCAACTCTCGGGAGATCGTTTCTAAGCCTGCTAAACTAATTTGCACCGATTGTTAAAGTCAAACATGGGAAGGTTTACATCCACTCAGAATGCAACGTTTGGGTTGTGGTTTGTGGCCATAATAACTGTAGTTCGGAAAAAGTAGGAAAGTCATATATATGAACGGTTACATTCACGCAGAGAAAGCAACTGTTGGGTACCGTATGTACGCGTGCTAATCTATAGTTTGGAGGAAATTCGAGAGTCATATCTAGGGAAAATTACAGTCACATAGCTAAATCAACCATCGGGGACTGGTTTGTAGGTCTGCTAAATTCTATTTTGGAAAAAGAGATTCATATAAGGGAATGCTTATGTTCACTCAGAGAAAGTAACGATCCGGTGGCGTATTGTTGGCATGCTAAACTGTAGTTTGGAAGAAGTTCGAGAGTTTTATATAGGAAAGCTTACATTCACCTAGAGAAAGCAACTTTCAGGATGTAGTTTATAGGCCTGGTGAACTCTAATTTGGATCAAATGTGAGAGTCATACATACGAGTTCCAAAATACAGTTTAGTATGCCTACAAACCACCAGCCCAACATTGCTTTCTCTGAGTGGATATAGGCTTTCCCTTATATGAATCTCGGACTGCTTTCAAAATGCAATTTACCGGACCTACAAAACACCGCCTGAGAGTTGCTTTCTCTCACTATAAGCTTTCCTATATATGACTTTGGAACATAGTTTAGCATGCCAACAAAAGGCCACCCCATAGTTTGCGTGAATGTAAGCGTTCCTATGCATCACGCTCGTACTTCTTCCAAAGTATAGTACACCTACAAACCACCTCCCCAACTTTGCTTTTTCTGAGTGAATGTAAGCATTCTTTTATTCTCGTACTTCCTCCAAACTCCAGTTTAGTGTGACTAAAAACCACCACCGCAACCCTGCTTTCTCTGAGTGAATGTTAGCGTTCCCGTTTATGATTCACACTTCATCCAAAATAGAATTTAGCAGAACTACAAACCAGCCCCCAAGGGTTGCTTTCTCTATGAGACTGTAAGCTTTCCTATTACTCTTAACTTCTTCGCAACTAGAGATTTGCATGCCTACAAAACACCACCCCATAGTTGCCCTCTCTGCGTGAATGTAAGCACTTGTATATATAACTCTGCTACTTCTTCCAAAATACAGTTTAGTATGCTTACAAACAACCAACCAAACGTTGCGTTCTCTGAGAGAATGTTAGCGTTCCCAAGTATGACTGTTCCAAATGATGCAAAGTAGAGTTTAGCAGGCTTACAAACTATCTCTCGAAAGTTGCTTCCTCTGGGGGACTGTAAGCTTTCCTATAAAAGACTGTCGAACTTCTTCGAAACTACATTTCAGCACGCCAACAAAACATCACCACATAGTTTCTTTCTCAGCATAAATATAAGCGATTTTATATATGACTCTGGTACTTCTTTCAAAATACAATTTAGCAGACCTCTAAATCAACCGCCGAGAGTTGCCTTCTCTAAGTCACTGTCAGCTTTCGAACTTCTTCCAAATTATATTTTAGCAGGCCTACAAAACACCACCCCATAGTGGCCCTCTCTGGGTGAATGTAAGCGCTCATATATATGACTCTGCTACTTCCAAAATACCGTTTAGTATGCTTACAAACAACCACCCAAAAGTTAAGTTCTCTGAGAGAATGTTAGCGTTCCCAAGTATGACTGTTCCAAATGATGCAAAGTAGAGTTTAGCAGGCTTACAAACTATCTCTCGAAAGTTGCTTCCTCTAGGGGACTGTAAGGTTTCCTATAAAAGACTGTCGAACTTCTTCGAAACTACATTTCAGCACGCCAACAAAACATCACCACATAGTTTTTCTCAGCATAAATGTAAGAGATTTTATATATGACTCTGGTACTTCTTTCAAAATACAATTTAGCAGACCTCAAAATCAACCGCCAAGAGTTGCATACTCTAAGTCACTGTCAGCTTTCGAACTTCTTCGAAATTATATTTTAGCATGCCTACAAAACACCACCCCATAGTTGCTTTCTCTGCGTCCATATGAGCGTTCATATATATGACTCTCGTACTTCTTCCAAACTGGAGTTTAGTATACCTAAAAACCGGCACCACAATTTACCTTTCTCTGAGTGAATGAAGCGTATCCATGTATGCCTCTTTCACTTCATCCAAATTAGAGTTTAGTGGCCCACAAACCACCTCCTGTGAGTTGCATTCTCTAGGTGACTGTAAACTTTCCTATATAAGACTCTCGAACTTCTTCCAAACTACAGTTTAGCATGCCAACAATACAGCGCCCCATCGTTGATTTCTCTGAGTGAACATAAGCGTTCCCATATATGACTCTCACTCTTCTTCCAAAATAGAATTTAGCAGACCTACACAACACCCGATGGTTCCAATTCTCTACGTGACTCTAATTTTTCCCACATATGACTCTCGAACTTTCTCCAAACTATAGATTATGATGATTACATAGGCCACCCCACAGTTGCTTTCTCTGCGTGAATGTAACCGTTCATATATGACTCTCCTTCTTTTAAACTACAGCATTTATTCCTACAAACCATCACGACAACGTTCTTTCTCTGAGTGAATGCAAGCATTCTCACACTTCATCCAAATTACAGTTTAGCAGACCTACCAACAAACTACAGAGAGTTGTTTTTCTCTGTGTCACTGTAATCTTTCTTATGTAAGGCTCTCGAACTTCTTCCAAACCACAGTTTAGCATGCCAACAAAATACGACCCCAGAGTTGCTTTCTCTGCGTGAATGTAAGCATTCCTATATATGAGTCTCCTACTTCCTCCAAAATACAGTTTAGAATGCTTACAAACCACCACCCAAACGTTGCGTTCTCTGAGTGAATGTAAGCATTCCCATGTTTGACTCTCACAATTGATGCAAATTAGAATTTAGCATGCTTAGAAACAATCTCCCGAGAGTTGCTTTCTCTAGGTGACTGTAATTTTCCCCAGATATGACTCTCGCACTTCCTCCAAACTACAGATTAGCATGCATACACACGCCACCCAACAGTTGCTTTCTCTGCGTGAATGTAACCGTTCATATATATGACTCTCCTACTTCTTCTGAACTACAGTTATTATGCCTACAAACCACCACCCAAACGTTGTGTTCTCTGAGTGAATGTAAGCGTTCCAATGTTTGACTCTCACAATTGCTGCTAGTTAGAGTTTAGCAGGCTTGCAAAGCTCTCCTGAGTGTTGCTTTCTCTAGGTGACTGTAAGCTATCCAAATAACACTCTCGAACTCCTTCCAAACTGCAGTTTAGCATCCTCACAACACATCACCCCATAGTTTCTTTCTACGCATGAATGTAAGCGTTTGTATATAAGACTCTGACACGTCTTTCAAAATACAATTTAGCAGACTGAAAAAATCACCCGCCAAGAGTTGCTTTCTCTAAGTGACTGTCAGCTTTCGAACTTCTTCCAATCTATAGTTTAGCATGCCTGCACTACAGCACCCCGTATTTGCTTTCTCTGTGTTAATGTAAGCGTTCGTATTTATGTCTCTCGTACCTCTTCCAAAGTAGAGTTTAGTATGCTCAAAAACGGCCACCCCAACGTTGCTTTCTCTGAGTGAATGTAAGCGTTCCTGTATATGATTTTAACACTTCATTGAAAATAGAGTTTAGCAGGCCTACGAACCACCCCCCAAGAGTTACATCCTCCAAACTATAGTTTAGTAGGCATACAAACATCACTCCATAGTTGCTTTCTCTGCGTGAATGTAACCGTTCATATATATGACTTTCCTACTTCTTCCGAACTACAGTTATTATGGCCACAAACTACAACCCAAACCTTGCGTTCTGAGTGGATGTAAACCTTCCCATATTTGACTTTAACAGTTGGTGCAAATTAGCAGGCTTAGAAACCATCTCCCGAGAGTTGCTCTCTCTAGGTGACTGTAAGCTTTGCTATATAAGATTCTAAACTTCCTCCAAACTATAGTTTAGTAGGCATAAAAACATCACTCCATAGTTGCTTTCTCTGCATGAATGTAAGCGTTCCTATATATGATTCTCGTACTTCCTCCAAACTAGAGTTTAGTATGCCTACAAAACACAAGCCCATCCTTGATTTCTCTGAGTCAATGTACGTGGTCCCCAATATGACTCACTCACTTCTTCCAAAGTAGAGTTTTGCAGGCCTACCGTCCATCCCCCGAAAGTTGGTTTCTATAAATGACTGTACGCTTTCCTATATAACTTCTTCCAAACTAGAGATTAGCATGGGTACAAAAACCCACCCCATAATTGCTTTCTCTGCATGAATGTAAGCATTCCCAAATATCATTTTCCTACTTCTTCCAAACTAGAGTTTAGTATGCCTACAAACCACCACATCATCGTTGCTTTCTCTGAGTGAATGTAACCCTTTCCATATATGACTCTCAATCTTAAACCAAAATAGAATTTAGCACGCCTACATTCCACAACCAGAAATTTGCTTTCCCTAAGAGACTCTAAGCTTTCTTATATGTGATTCTAAAACTTCATCCAAACTAGAGTTTAGCACGCCTGGAAAACACCACCCCACAGTTGCTTTCTCTGCATGAATGTAAGCGTTTGTATATATGACACTGGTACTTCTTTCAAAATACAATTTAGCAGACCTAAAAATCTACCGCCAAGAGTTGCTTTCTCTGACTGTCTGCTTTCGAACTTCTTCCAAACTATATTTTAGCATGCCAACAAAACACCACCCCATAGTTGCTTTCTCTGCGTCCATATAAGCGTTCATATATATGTCTCTCGTACTTCTTCCAAACTGGAGTTTAGTATACCTAAAAACCGGCACCACAATTTACCTTTCTCTGAGTGAATGAAGCGTATCCATGTATGCCTCTTTCACTTCATCCAAATTAGAGTTTAGCGGCCTACAAACCACTTCCTGTGAGTTGCTTTCTCTATGTGACTGTAAACTTTCCTATATAAGACTCTCGAACTTCTTCCAAACTACAGTTTGGCATGCCAACAATACAGCGCCCCATCATTGATTTCTCTGGGTGAACATAAGCGTTCCCATATATGACTCTCACTCTTTTTCCAAAATAGAATTTAACAGACCTACACACCAGCCCCCGATGGTTCCTTTCTCTAAATGACTCTAATTTTCCCCAGATATGACTCTCGAACTTCCTCCAAACTACAGATTATGATGATTACATACACCACCCCACAATTGCTTTCTCTGCGTGAATGTAACCGTTCATATATGACTCTCCTACTTCTTTGAACTACAGTTGTTATTCCTACAAACCACCACGACAAAGTTCTTTCTCTGAGTGAATGCAAGCGTTCTCACACTTCATCCAAATTACAGTTTAGCAGACCTACCAACAAACTACAGAGAGTTGTTTTCTCTGTGTCAGTGTAATCTTTCCTATATAAGGCTCTCGAACTTCTTCCAAACCACAGTTTAGCATGCCAACAAAATACGACCCCAGAGTTGCTTTCTCTGCGTGAATGTAAGCATTCGTATATATGACTCTCCTACTTCCTCCAAAATACAGTTTAGAATGCTTACAAACCACCACCCAAACGTTGCGTTCTCTGAGTGAATGTAAGCGTTCCCATGTTTGACTCTCACAATTGATGCAAATTAGAGTTTAGCATGCTTAGAAACAATCTGCCGAGAGTTACTTTCTCTAGGTGACTGTAAGCTTTCTTATATAAGACTCGCGAACTTCTTCCAAACTACAGTTTAGCATGCCAACGAAACACTGCCCCATCGTTGATTTCTCTGAGTGAACATAAGCGTTCCCACATATGACTTTCTCTCTTCTTCCAAAATAGAATTTAGCAGATCTACAAAACGGCCCCCGATGGTTGCTTTCTCTAAGTGACTGCAATTTTCCCCAGATAAGACTCCCGAACTTCCTCCAAAGTATACATTAACTTGCGTACATACGCCACCCATCAGTTGCTTTCTCTGCGTGAATGTAACCGTTCATATATATGACTCTCCTACTTCTTCCAAACTACAGTTATGATGCCTACAAATCACCACCCAAACGTTGTGTTCTCTGAGTGAATGTAAGCGTTCCCATGTTTGACTCTCACAATTGCTGCTAATTAGTGTTTACAGGCTTGCAAAGCTGTCCCGAGTGTTGCTTTCTCTAGGTGACTGTAAGTTATCCTATATAACACTCTCGAACTCCTTCCAAACTGCAGTTTAGCATGCCAACAACACATCACCCCATAGTTTCTTTCTCTGCATGAATGTAAGCGTTTGTCTATATGACTCTGGTACGTCTTTCAAAATACAATTTAGCAGACCTAAAAATCACCCGTCAAGAGTTGCTTTCTGTAAATGACTGTCAGCTTTCGAACTTCTTCCAATCTATAGTTTAGCATGCCTGCACTACAGCACCCCATATTTGCTTTCTCTGTGTTAATGTAAGCGTTCCTGTATATGTCTCTCGTACCTCTTCCAAAGTAGAGTTCAGTATGCTCAAAAACGGCCACCCCAACGTTGCTTTCTCTGAGTGAATGTAAGCGTTCCTGTATATGATTCTAACACTTCATTGAAAATAGAGTTTAGCAGGCCTACGAACCACCCCCCCAAGAGTTGCTTTCTCTAAATGACTGTAAGCATCCCAGATATGACTCTTGAACATCCCCCAAACTATAGTTTAGTAGGCATACAAACATCACTCCATAGTTGCTTTCTCTGCATGAATGTAAGCGTTCCTATATATGATTCTCGTACTTCTTCCAAACTAGAGTTTAGTATGCCTACAAACCACAACCCCATCGTTGATTTCTCTGAGTGAATGTACGCAGTCCCCAAAATGACTCTCCCCCTTCTTCCAAAGTAGAGTTTTGCAGGCCTACAAACCATCCCCCGAAAGTTGGTTTCTATAAATGACGGTACGCTTTCCTATATATTACTCTTTAACTTCTTGCAAAATAGAGATTAGCATGGCTACAAAAAATCCACCCCATAATTGCTTTCTCTGCATGAATGTAAGTGTTCCCATATATCATTCTCCTACTTCTTCCAAACTAGAGTTTAGTATGCCTACAAACCACCACATCATCGTAGCTTTCTCTGAGTGAATGTAAGCCTTCCCATATATGACTCTCACTCTGAAACCAAAATAGAGTTTAGCACGCCTACATTCCACACCAGAGATTTGCTTTCTCTAAGTGACTCTAAGCTTTCTTATATGTGATTCTCAAACTTCGTCCAAACTAGAGTTTAGCATGCCTAGAAAACACCACCCCACAGTTGCTTTCTCTGCATGAATGTAAGCGTTTGTATATATGACTCTGGTACTTCTTTCAAAATACAATTTAGCAGACCGAAAAATGAACCGCCGAGAGTTCCTTTCTCTAAGTGACTGTCTGCTTTCGAACTTCTTCCAAATTATGTTTTAGCATGCCTACAAAACACCACCCCATAGTTACTTTCTCTGCATCAATATAAGCGTTCATATATATGCCTCTCTCACTTCATCTAAATTAGAGTTTAGCAGGCCTACAAACCACGCCCCGTGAGTTGCTTTCTCTAGGTGACTGTAAACTTTCCTATATAAGAATCTCCAACTTCTTTCAAACTACAGCATGCCAACAAAACACCACACCGTGGTTGCTTTCTCTGAGTGAACATAAGCGTTCCCATATATGACTCACACTCTGTTTCCAAAATAGAATTTAGCAGATCTACAAACCAGCCCAAGATGGTTCCTTTCTCTAAGTGACTGTAATTTTCCCCAGATACGACTCTCGCACTTCCTCCAAACTACAGATTAACATGCATACCTGCGCCACCCCACAGTTGCTTTCTCTGCATGAATGTAACCGTTCATATATATGACTCTCCTACTTCTTCCCAACTACAGTTATTATGCCTTCAAACCATCACGATAATGTTTCTTTCTCTGAGTGAATGAATGCAAGCGTTCTCACATTTCATCCAAATTAGAGTTTAGCAGGCCTACCAATAAACTTCCGAGAGCTGTTTTCTCTGTGTCGCTGTAATCTTTCCTATATAAGACTCTCAAACTTCTTCCAAACCACAGTTTACCATGCCAACAAAATACGACCCCAGAGTTGCTGTCTATGCCTGAATGTAAGCGTTCAGATATATGACTCTCGTACTTCCTCCAAAATACAGTTTAGAATGCCTACAAACCACCACCCAAATGTTGCGTTCTCTGAATGAATGAAAGCATTTCCATGTTTGACTCTCACAATTGATCCAAAGTAGAGTTTAGCAGGCCAAGAAAGGATCTCCCGAGAGTTGCTTTCTCTAGGTGACTGTAAGCTTTCCTAAATAAGACTCTCCAACTTCTTCCAAACTACAGGTTAACATGCCCACAAAACATCACCCCATAGTTTTTTCTTTGCATGAATGTAAGCATTAGTATATATGACTCTGGTACTTCTTTCAAAATACAGTTTAGCAGACCTAATAATCACCCACCAAGAGTTGCTTTCTCTAAGTGACTGTTCAGGTTTAGAACTTCTTCCAAACTATAGCATGCTTACAAAACACCACCCCGTAGTTGCTTTCTCTGGGTGAATGTAAACATTCCCAAATATCATTCTCGTATTTCTTCCAAACTATTTAGTATGCCTACAAAAACCAGCCCAATGTTGTTTCTCTGAGGGAATGTAAGCGGTCCCATGTTTGACTCTCACACTTCATCCAAATTAGAGTTTAGCATGTGTACAAACAATCTCCCGAGAGTTGCTTTCCCTAGGTGATGGTAATCATTCCTGTATAAGGTTCTCCAACTTCTTCCAAACTGCAGTTTAGCATGCCTACAAAACCTGACGCTATAAGTGCTTTCTCTGCGTGAATGTAAGTGTTCCTATATAGGACTCTCGTACTTCTTCCAAACTACAGTTTAGTATGCCCTACAAACCACCACCCAAACGTTGTTTTCTCTGAGTGAATGTAAGCGTTCCCATATATGACTCTCACACTTCAACCAAAATAGAGTTTAGCAGGCCTACATTCCACACCCAGAGAGTTGTTTTCTCTACGTGACTATAAACTTTCCTATATATGACTCTCAAACTTCGTCCAAACTAGAGTTTTGCAAGCCTACAAAACACCACCGCATAGTTGTTTTCGGTGCCGGAATGTAAGCGGCTCTACATGTGATTCTCTTGCTTCTTCCAAATTACAGGTTAGTATGCCTAGGAACCACAACCACGAGGTTGCTTTCACTGAGTTCCCATATATTATTCTAACACTTCATTGAAAATAGAGTTTAGCAGGCCTACGAAACACCCCCCGAGAGTTGCTTTCTCTAAGTGACTGTAAGCTTCCCAGATATGACTCTCGAACTTCCTCCAAACTATATTTTAGTAGGCATACAAACATCACTCCATAGTTGCTTTCTCTGCGTGAAGGTAAGCGTTCCTATATACGATTCTCGTACTTCTTCCAAACTAGAGTTGACTATGCCTACAAATCACAATCCCATCGTTGATTTCTCTGAGTGAATGCACGCGGTCCCCAATATGACTCTCCCCCTTCTTCCAAACTGGAGTTTTGCAGGTGTACAAAACATCCCCCGAGAGTTGGTTTCTATGACTGTAACCTTTCCTATATATTACTCCTTAACTTCTTCCAAACTAGAGATTAGCATGGCTACAAAAACGCCACCCCATAATTGCTTTCTCTACGTGAATGTAAGCGTTCCCATATATCATTCTCCCACTTCTTCCAAACTAGAGTTTAGTATGCCTACAAACCACCACGTCGTCGTTGCTTTCTCTGAGGGAATGTAAGCCTTCCCATATATGACTCTCACTCTTAAACCAAAATAGAGTTTAGCAGGCCTACTTTCCACACCCAGAGATTTGCTTTCTCTAAGTGACTGTAAGCTTTCTTATATGTGATTCTCAAACTTCGTCCAAACTAGAGTTTAGCATGCCTATAAAACACCACCCCATAGTTACTTTCAGTGCGTCAAAATGTATGTGTTCCTATATGTGATTCTCGTGCTTCTTCCAAACTGCAGTTTACTAAGCCTACAAACAACCCCATCGTTGCTTTCTCTGAGTGAATGTAAGCGTTCTCATATATGACTCTCACACTTCAACCAAAACAGGGTTTTGCAGGCCTACAAACCACCCGCCAAGACTTGCTTTTTCAAAGTGGCTGTTACCTTTCCTATATAGGACTCTGGAACTTCTCCCAAGCTAGACTTTAACATGTCTACCTGACACTACTCCGTAGTTGCTCTCGGTGTGTGAATGTTAGCGTTCCTATATATGAGTCTTGTACTTCTTCCTAACTAGCATCTGGCATGCCAAAATAACACTCCCCCATAGTTGCTTTCTTTGAGTCAATGTAAACATTCCTATATATGTCTCTCGCACTTCTTCCAAACTTGAGTTATGTCTACAAACCAATCCCCGACAGGTGTTTTCTCTGAACGAATTTAAGCGTTCCTATATAGGACTATGGCACTTCCTCCAAACTAGAGTTTAGCAAGCCTACACTCCACCCCCGTTCGTTGCTTTCTCTAAGTTACTGTAAGCTTTCCTATACATGGCTCTCGAAATTTTCCAAACTAGAGTTAGCATGCCTACTATACACCTACACATAATTGCTTTGTCTGAGTGAATATAAGCCTTCCTATATATGACTGTCGCACTTTTTCCAAATTAGAGTGTAGCCAGCCTGGAAAGCACCCCTTATAGTTGCTTTCATTGAGTGAATGTTAACATTCCTATGTATGACTCTCGCAACTTTTCCAATCTAAGATTTTAGCAATGCCACAAATCCCCCGCCGAGAGTTCCTATACATAACTGTCCTCTTTTTCCAAGCTAGAGTTTAGGAAGCCTAGAAACCGTCCCCCCGTAGACGCTTTATGTGAATGTAAGCGTTCCTATATATGACTCTCGCCTTCCTCCAAACTAGAGCTTAGCAAGCCTACAAACCAACTCCCTATAATTGCTTTCTCTGAATGAATGATATCGTTCCTATATAAGACTCTCGAACTTCTTCCAAATCAGAGTTTAACAAGCCAAAAAAGCACCCCCCATAGATGCTTCCTCTAACTCAAAGCTAATATTCCTATATATGATTCAGCTTCTTCATCCAAACTAGAGTAAGGCAAGCCTACAAATCACACACCAATAGTTGCTTTCTATCAGTAAATGTAAGCATCCCTATATATGACTATAGCAATTCTTCCAAACTGGAGTTTAGCAAGCCTCCAGACCCCCGGACCCCACTCCATAGTACCCTGGGCATTGGCGCCTGCCTGTCATGCAGGACATAGGGGCGGACCCTCATCTCAGACACGGCATTGGTGGATTGTAGGCTTTTTTAAGTTTTTGAATTGAAGAAGTCTGAGAATTGGAATTGGGTTTAGAGTAAGGTTAGGTGTTAGGGACTAGGATTAGGTTTAGGGGTTAGGGTTTTAGGTTAGAATTAGGGTTAGGATTACTGTTAGGGTTAGAGATTAGGATTATGTTTAGTGGTTGGGTTTAGGTTTAGGGTGAGAGGCAAGAGTAAGGGTCAGGGATTAGGGTTACTGTTAGGAGTTAGATTTAGGGCTTACTAAGGGTTTGGTTTAGAGATAGGGTTAGGGCTTACGTTTAACGGTGTGTGTTAGGGCACGGGCCCTGTCTAATGTACGGGGCACTGTGGGTGTGGAGCAAGGCTGGGTCCCCACTTCATCGTACCCTGGGTGTTGGGCTTCAACTGTCACGCAGGACAAAGGCAGAGGCTCATCTCACGCATGGTTAGGATTAAGGTTTAAGGTTAGGGTCAGGGTTGAGGGTTAGGGTGAGGGTTAACAGTTAGAGTTAGGGTAAGGGGGTTAGGGATAGGGTTAGGGTTAAGGGTTAGGTTTATGGTTCAGGTTTAAGGTTAGCATTAGAGGGTAGGGTTTGTGTAAATGTAGATCAGTGTTGGGTTTAGATCTCTAGGCATTAGGGTAAAGGTTAGGGTTAGGGTTAAGAGTTAGGGTTATGTTTAAAGGTTAGGATTGGGATTAGGCTTAAGGGTTAAGGTTAAGGTTATGGGTTATGACTAAGGATCAACGGTTAGGGTTATTTTTAGGCATAGGGTTAGGGTAAGGGGTTAGAGTTAGTGTTAGTGTTGTTGGTCGGGTTAAGGTTAGGGTTGGCGTTTCAGAATTAGGGATTAGGTGTTATGTTTATAGCTAGGAGTTAGGGTTAGAATTACGGTATAGGGCTTGTTCTCAGGGTGTCATGCATTAACGTTAAGATAAGGGGTTAAAGTTAGGGTTACGGTGAGCTTTACCTGTTAAGGTGAGCAGTAGGATCAGGGTTAGGTGTTATGTTCTGGGTTAGGGTTATGGGTGAGGGGTAGGGCTTATCCTTAGGGCACGGGCCCTGTATGCACTAGGAGGCGAAGTTAGGGATCTGTGATGGTCGCTGGGAACCCACTCTATCGTTCGCAGTGTATGGGCCTCTGGGTTTCATGCAGGACACTGTGGCAGAGCCGGCTTTCATGCATGGCTTAGTAGGATTGTAGGCTTTCAAAACTCTGAGAAAGCAAGAAGTCTGAGAATTAGATATCGGGTTAGGATTACGGCACGGTTTAGGGATGAAGATTAGTGTTAGGGTGAGGGCTTAGGGTTAGGGGTTAGGGTTAGGGTTAGGGTTGTTGGTAGGGTGAAGGTTAGGGTTGACGTTTTAGAATTAGGGATGAGGTGTTACGGTTATGACTATGGTTTAGGATTAGAATTATGGGATACGGCTTCTTCTCAAGGTGTTTTGCATTCACGTTAAGTTAAGGGGCTAAGTTAGGGTTACGGGGAGGTTTATGTTTTAAGGTGAGCAATAGGATCAGGGTTAGGTGTTATGTTCAGGGTGAGGGTTATTTGTTAGGGGTAGTGTTTATACTTAGCATACAGGCCCTGTCTGCACTGGGAGGTGGGCGGGGTTTAGGGGGATGGTATTGTCCCCAGGAACCCACTCTATCGTACGCTGGGTATGGGCTCCTGGGTTTCATGCAGGACACAGTGGCAGAGCCCCCTTTTACTCATGGCATGGGAGGATTGTAGGCTTTCTAAACTCTGAGAAAGCAAGAAGTCTGAGAATTAGATTTAGGGGTAGGATTATGGTAATGTTTAGGGATGAAGATTAGTGTCAGGGTGGTGTCTTGGGTTAGGGGTTGGGGTTAAAGGTTAGTGTTAGGTTTAACAGTTACAGTTAGGTTTATGGTTAAGTTTTAGGGTTAGGGTTAAGGTTTGGGTTTAGCGTTTGGCACAGGGGAAGACTTCAATGTTAGCTTTATGGTTAAAGATTAGGATTAGTGTTAGTGTGAGGGTTAATGGTAAGGGTCAAGATTAATGGTTCAGGTTGGGGTTAGGCTTCGGTTTAGGGTTAGGGGTTAGGGTTAGGCTTAGGGTTAAGGGATAGGATTAGGGTTAAGTGTTGGGCTTAGGGTTAGGGTTTAGTGTTAGGGTTATCGTTAAGGATTAGGGTTAGGGTCAGGGTTAAATGTTTGGGTGCGGGTAATGGTTAGGGTCAGGGTTAAGGTTTACGGATAGGGTTAGTGTTAAGGGTTACGGGTAGGTTTAGGGTTCAGGGTTAGAGTTAGCATTAGGGCTTAAGGTTAGGATTAGGTGGTAGGTTACATTTAGGTTTAGATCTAGGCGTTAGAGTAAGGGTTAAGAGATAGGGTTAGGTTTAATGCTTAGGATTAGGGTTAGGGTTTTGGGTTAAAGTAAGTGTTAGGGGTTAGGTTTAAGGATCAAAGGTTAGGGTTATGTTTAGTTGTAGTGTTAGGGATAAGGGATAAGATTGGCGTAAGGGTTTTCCTTACTTTTATGGTTAAGGGTCACACTTAGATTAAAGGTTAAGTTTAGTGTTAAGGGTTATGGTGAGGGTTAACGGTTACGGTAAAGGTTAAGCGTTAGTGTTAGGGATTAGCGATTAGGGTTTTTGGTAAGTGTTAGGGTTAGGAGTTAGTGTTTTATGAAGGGATATGGTTAGAATTAGGATTGGGGTTAGTGTTAGGGTTAGGTTTAGGGGTTAGGTTTAGGGTAAAAGGATAGGATTAGGGTTAAGGGTTGGGCTCAGATTTAGGGTTAAAGTTTAGTGTTCGGGTTAATGTTTAGTGTTATGGTCCAGTTTAAGTGTTAGGGTGAGGGTTAACGGTTAGGATTAGGCTTAGAGGTTGGGGATATAGTGAGGGTTCAGTGTTAAGATTAGGTTTAGGGTTCAGGGTTAGGGTTAGCTTTAGGGGTTATGGTTAGGGTTAGGTGTTAGGTTAGTGTCAGGGTTAGGTCTAGTCGTGAGGGTAAGGTTTAGGGTTAGCTTTAAGAGCTAGGGTTAGGTTTAATGGTTAGGATTAGGATTAAGGTTAAAGGTTAGGGTAAGGCTTAGGGGTTAGGGTGAAGGGTTAAGGGTTTTTGTTAGGCATAGCGTTGGGGTTAGAAGTAAGGGTTACTGTCAGTGTTAGGGTTGTAGGCAGGGTTACGGTTAGGGTTAGCGGTTTAGAATTAGAGTTAGGGATTAGGTGTTCCAGTGATGAATAGGAGATAGGGTGAGAATTAGTGGATAGGGGTTGTTCTCAGGGAATGGGTTATGCACTAACGTTAGGATAAGAGGTTAAAGTTAGGCTCACGGTCAGTTTTACGTGTTAAGGGGAGAAATAGGAACAGGGTTGGGTGTTATGTTCAGGGTGAGGGATATCTGTTACAGGTATTGTTTATGCTTAGCGCACGGGCCCTGTCTGCATTAGGCAGGGGAGGAGGTTCGGGGGTTGGGATTGTCACCAGGATCCCACTGTATCGTCCTCTGGGTATGGGCCCGTGGGTTTCATGCAGGACACCATGGTAGAGCCTCCTTTCACACATGGCATGGGAGGATTGCAGGCTTTCTAAACTCTAAGAAAGCAAGAAGTCTGAGAATTAGATTTAGGGTTAGGATTCTGGTTAGGGTTAAGGATGAAGTTTAGTGTTAGGGTGAGGGCTTAGGGTTAGTGATTAGGGTTAGGGTTAAAGGTTACTCTTAGGTTTAACAGTTACAGTTCGGTTTAGGATTGAGGTTTACGGTTAGGGTTAAGATGAGGGGTTAGGGTTTGGTATAGGGTTAGGGTTAGGTACAGGGTTAGGGTTAAGTGTTAGAATTAGGGTTGAAGATTAGGATTAGGGTTAGGATTAAAGGTTAGCGTGAGAGTTAACGCTTAGGGTTAAGGTTAAGAGTTAGGGTTAGGGTTTAGGTTTAGGGTTAAGGGTTAGGGTTAGTTTTAGGGTTCGAGTTATGTGTTAGGGTTTGTGTTAGAGGTTAGGGTTTGGTTTACTGTTCAGGGTTAGGGTTACGTTTAGGGGTTAGCATTAGGGTTAAGGATTAGGTTTAGGGTAAGGGTTTAGAGTTAGTGTTCGTCTTTAGGCTCGGGGCTTAGGTTCAGGGTCAGGGGTTAGAGTTGGTGGTAGGGCTTAGATTTAGCGGTCAGTTTAAGGGCACAGGAGCTGTTTAATCTATGGTGAGAGGGGTCTGTTCGGAGTCACCACAAAGCACAACATCATTCCCTGGGCCCTCGGACAAGACCTACATGCAGGACTCAGGCGGAGCCTCATCTCACACATGGCATGGCTGTATTGTAGGCTTGCTTCACTCTGGGAATGGAAGTAGTGTGAGAATTAGGGTTAGGGTTGGGGTTAGGGGTTGCAAGTTAGGGGTTAGGTTTTGACTCAGGGTTAGGTGGTAGGGATTAGTGGTTAGGGTTAGAGTTAGTGTTACGGGTTAAGTGTTAAGTCTGCTTTAGGGGGCCATGGTAAGTTTTAGGTTTGGAGTTAGCGTTAGGGTTAGGGTTTAGGGTTAAGGGATAGGGTTAGGGTTAAGGGTTAGGCTTAGGGTTAGGGTTCAGGTTTAGGGTTAGGGTCAGGGTTAAGGGTTAGTGTCAGGGTTAACAGTTAGGGTTAGGGGGTTAGGGATAGGTTTAGGGTTAAGGGTCAAGGCTATGTTTCAGGTTTAAGGTTAGCATTAGGGGGTTAGCGTTAGTGTTAACTGTAGGTCAGTGTTGGGTTTAGATCTCTAGGCATTAGGGTAAAGATTAGGGTTAGGGTTAAGAGTTAGGGTTATGTTTAATGGTTAGGATTGGGATTAGCGTGAAGAGTTAGGGTTAAGGTTAGGGGTTATGACTAAGGATCAACGGTTAGGGTTATTTTTATGTGTAGGGTTAGCGTAAGGGGTTAGGGTTATTGTTAGTGTTGTTCGGAGGGTTAAGGTTAGGGTTGGCGTTTCACAATTAGGGATTAGGTGTTATGGTTATGGCTAGGAGTTAGGGTTAGAATTACGGTATAGGTCTTGTTCTCAGGGTGTCATGCATTAACGTTAAGATAAGGGCTTAAAGTTAGGGTTACGGTGAGCTTTACCTGTTAAGGTGAGCAGTAGGATCAGGGTTAGGTGTTATGTTCTGGGTTAGGGTTATGGGTGAAGGGTAGGGTTTATCCTTAGGGCACGGGCCCTGTATGCACTAGGAGGCGAAGTTAGGGATCTGTGATGATCCCTGGGAACCCATTCTTTAGTACGCAGTGTATGGGCCTCTGGGTTTCATGCAGGACACTGTGGTAGAGCGGGCTTTCATGCATGGCTTAGTAGGATTGTAGGCTTTCAAAACTCTGAGAATTAGATTTCGGGTTAGGATTACGGCACGGTTTAGGGATGAAGATTAGTGTTAGGGTGAGGGCTTAGGGTTTGGGGTTAGGGTTAGGGGTAGGGTTCATCGTTAGGGTTACGTTTAGGCAGTAGGGTTATGGGTTAGGAATAGGGTAAGGGTTTAATGTTAGTGTTGGGCGTTAGGGTCAGGGCTTAAGTTTAGGGTTAGGGGTTAGTGTTAGAGTTAGTGTTAGGGCTTAGATTTAGAGGTTATTTTAAGGGCACAGGACCTGTGTAATCTATGGTGAGAAGTGTGCGGAATGGGTCATCGCCACACCACACCATCGTACCCTAGGCCTTGTGCCCAGACCTACATGTAGGTCTCAGGCAGAGCCTCTTCTCACGCATGGCATGGTTTTATTGTAGGCTTGGCTAACTCTGAGAATGGAGGAAGTGTGAGAATTATGGTTATGATTAGGGTTAGGTGTTTGGGGTTAGGGGTTAGTGTTCGAGTGAGGGTTAGGGGTTAGGGATTAGGGGTTAGGGTTAATGTTAGCATTAGGGGTTAACGGTTAGGGTTGGGTTAGGGACTAGGGTTAGATTTAGGGTTGGGGTAGGGTTAGGGTTAGGGGTTAGGGTTAGGGTTAAGGGATAGGATTAGGGTTAAGGGTTAAGGCTTAGGGTTAGCATTAAGGGATGGGTTAGGGTTAAGGGTTAGGGTTATGGTCCGAGTTAAGGGTTAGGATGAGGGTTAACAGTTAGGGTTATAAGTTAGGGATAGTGTTAGGATTAAGGTCTAGGGTTAGGGTTAGAGGTAGTTTTACTGCTAAGATTAGGTCTAGGCATTAAGGTAAGGGTTAGTGTTAGGGTTAGGTTTAATTGTTAGGATTAGGATCAGAATTAAGGGTTAGGCTTAGGGTTAGGGGATAGGGTTAGGGTTTAGGGTAAACTTTTAAGGTTATGTTTAGGGATAAGGTTAGGGTTAGCGTTTAAGGTTAGGGTTAGTATTAGGGTTGTTTGTAGGGTTAAGGTAATGTTTAGTGGTTAGAATTAGGGTTAGGGATTAGGGGTTACTGTTATGGCTAGGAGTTTGGGTTAGTATTAAGTGATAGGGGTTGTTCTTAGCATAAGTGTTATGCATTTACGTTAGAATAAATGGTTAAAGTTAGGTTTACGGTGAGGTTTATGTGTTAAGGTGAGCAATAGGATCAGGGTTAGAATTATGAGTGAGGGGTAGGGTTTTGCTTAGGGTATGGGCCCTGTCTGCCCTAGGAGTGGGATTGAGGGGGATGCGATTGTCACCAGAAACCCACTCTATCGTATGCAGGGTATGGGCCCATGGGTTTCTTGTAGGACACTCTGGCAGAGCCTGATTTCACGCATGGTAAAGGAGGATTGTAAGCTTTCCAATCTCTAAGAAAGTAAGAAGTCTGAGAATTAGATTTAGGGTTAGGATTATCGTTATGGTTAGGGATGAAGTTTAATCTTAGGGTGAGGGCTTCGGGTAAGGGGATAGGGTTAGTTTTAGGGTTAAAAGTTACTGTTAGGTTTAACAGTTACAGTTAGACTTAGGGTTTAGGTTTAGGGTTAGGGTTAAGCTTAGGGGTTACGGTTTGGTACAGGGTTAGGGTTAAGTGTTAGGGTTAGGGTTAAAGATCATGACTAGGGTTAGAGTTAAGGGTTAGTTTGAGTGTTAACAGTTAGGGTTAAGGATAACTTTTCGGGTTAGGGGTTAGGATTAGTGTTCGGGCTGAGATTTAGCGGTTAGTTTAAGGGCACAGGACCTGTTTAATCTATGGTGAGAGTGGTGCACAGGGTCGCTGCGACACGACACCACCATACGCTGGGCCTTGGGCCAAGACCTACATACAGGGCTCAGGTGGAGCCTCTTCTCACGCATGACATGGCTGTATTGTAGGCTTGGTTAACTCTGAGAATGGAAGAAGTGTGAGAAATCGGGTTAGGGCTGGCTGTAGGTGTTTTTAACCCCTAACCCTAACACTAACCCCAAGGTTAAATCTAACCGTAACCCTTACGCCAACCCTAACCCTAACCCTAACCCCTCTCACTGTAGAATAAACAGGTCCTGTGCCCTTAAACTAACCGCTAAATCTAAGCCCTAACATCAACCCTAACCTCTGACCCTAAACCTAAGCCCTGAGCCTAAAGCCCAACACTAACTCTAAACTCTTACCCTAAAGCTAATCCCTAACCCTAATGCTAACCCCTAAACATAACCCTAACTGTGAACCCTAAACCTAACCCTAACCTCGAGCGCTAACCATAGCACTTAACTCTAACCCTAAACCTAACATGAACCCTTAATCCTAACACTAACCCTAACCCTAACTCTTAACTTTAACCCTGACTGTTAACCCTCACACTAACCTTTAAACCTAACCTTAATCGTAATCTTTAACCCTAAACCTAATATTTAACCCTAATCCTGTACCAAACCCTAAACCCTAACCTTAAACCTAACCGTAAACCTTAACCCTGAACCTAACTGTAACAGTTAAAACTAAGAGTAACCTGTAACGCTACCCGTAACCCCTAACTCTAAGCCTTCACCCTAACACTAACCTTGATCCTTAACCCGAACCCTAACCCTAACCCTAAATCTAATTCTCAGTCTTCTTGCTTTCTTAGAGTTTAGAAAGCCTACAATCCTCCCATTCCATGCGTGAAAGGAGGCTCTTCCACTGTGTCCTGAATGAACCGCTGGGGCCCATAACCAGAGTACGATAGAGTGGGTTCCTGGTGACAATCCCAGCCCCCTAACTCCCGCCCCCCGCCTAATGCAGACAAGGCCGGTGTCCTAAGCATAAACTCTACACCTCACCCAAAACTCTAACCCTGAAAATAACGTTTAACCCTGATTCTATTGCTCACCTTAGAATGTAAACCTCACTGTAACCTGAACTTTAACCTCTTATCCTAACGTTAATGCATAACACTTACCCTGAGAATAACCCCTATCCCATAATTCTAACCCTATCTCCTAGTCATAACTGTAACAACTAATCCCTAACCCTAATTCTAAACCACTAACACTAACTGTTACCCTACGTAGTTACTGTTACGGTAACCTACTGTTACCCTAACACTGAACCTAACCCTTACTCCTAACGCCAAAGCTATGGCTAAAAATAATGCTAACCCTTGACCCTTTACCCTAACTCCTAACCCTAATCCTAATCCTAACCACTAAACCCAAACTTAGCTCTTAACCCTAACCCTAAACCTTACCCTGACGCCTAGACCTAACACTAACACTAAACTAACACCTAACCCTAATCATAACCCCTAAAGCTAACCCTAACCCTGAACCCTAAACCTAACCCTAACAATTAATACTAACTATATCCCTAACCCCTAACCCTAACCCTAACCGTTAACCCTCACCCTAACCCTTAAACCGGACCCTAACACTAAATCTTAACCCTAACACTAAATTTTAACCCTAAACCTACGCCCAACCCTTAACCATAATCCTATCCCTTAACCCTAAACCTAACCCCTAACCCTAAACCTAACACTAACCCCAATCCTAATTCTAACCATAGCCCTTAATACATCACTACGCCTAACCCCTAACCCTAACCCCTAATGCTAACCCTAACACTGAACCCTAAACCTAACCCTATCCCTAACCCTTAAACATAACTCTATCCCTAACCAATAATCCTAAGCCTAATCTTTAACCCTCACCCTAGAGCTTAACTGGAACCGTAACCCTAAGCCTAAACCCCAACCCTAACACTTAACACAAACCCTAAGCCTAAACACTTAACGCCAATCCTATCCTTTAACCCTAACACTAACCCTGATGCCTAATCCTAACCCTAACACTAACCCCAACCATAAATCTAACCCTAGCCCCTAACGCAAAACTAACCCCTAACCCTAACACTAACCCTAAATCCTAGTCCCTAACCACTAAACCTCACTTGAACCCTAACCCCTAACACCAAACCCTTAACCCTAACCATAACCCTATTTCTCACACTACTTCCATTCTCAGAGTTAACCAAGCTTAAAATACAACCATGCAATGCGTGAGTAGAGTTTCTGCATGAGTCCTGCAAGTAGGTCTGGGCCAAAGGCCCAGGATCCGATGGTGTGGTGTCGCATGGAAACATTCTGCACCCTTCTCACCATAGATTACACAGGTCCTGTACCCTTAAACTAACCACTAAATCAAAGCCCAAACACTGACCCTAACCCCTAACCCTAAACCTAAGCCCTGACCCTAATGCCCAACACTAACACTAAACGCTTACCCTAAACCTAACCCCTAAATGTAACCTTAACCATGAACCCTAAACCTAACCCAAACCCCTAACCCTAACCATAACACTTAACTCTAACCCTAAACCTAACATGAACACTTAACCCTAACCCTAACCCATAACCCTAACACTTAACCTTAACCCTAACCGTTAACCCTCACACTAAACCTTAACCCTAACCCTAATCCTAATCTTTAACCCTAACCCTAGCACTTAACCCTTACCCTGTACCAAAACCTAACCCCTAATCTTAACCCTAACCGTAAACCTTAAAGCTTAACCCTAAACCTAACTGTAACTGTTAAACCTAACACTAACCTTTAACCCTGACCCTAACCGAAACCCCTAACCCTAAGCCCTCACCATAACAGTAACCTATATTGCTAACCCTAACCCTAATCCTAGCCCTAAATTTAATTCTCAGACTTCTTGCTTTCTCAGAGTTTACAAAGCCTACAATCCTCCCATGCCATGTGTAGAAGGAGGCTCGGCCACTGTGTCCGGCATGAAACCAGGGGGCCCATACCCAGCATATGATAGAGTGGCTTCTGGCATCTATCCCAGCCCCCTAAAACCCCCTCCTAGAGCAGGGAGGGCTCGTGATATAAGCATAAACACTACCCCTCACCCATAACCCTAACCCTCAACATCACAGCTCACCCTGATACTATTGCTCACCTTAACACATCAACCTCACCATAACTCTAACTTGAACCCATTATCCTAACGTTAATGCATAAGACTTACCCTAAGAACAACCCCTATCCCTTAATTCTAACCCTAACTCCTAGCCACAATTATAACACCTAATCCTTAAGGCTAATTCAAAACTACTAAACATTACCTTACCCCTACAAACAACCCTAACACTAACCCTAACCCTAACCGCTAACCCTAACCGTACACCTAAAAATAACCGTAACACTTGACACTTAACCCTAACCCCTAACCTTAACCCTAACCCTTAACCTTGATTCTAATCCTAACAATTAAACCTAACCCTAACTCTTAAGCCTAACACTAACACGTACCCTAACGCCTAGACCTAACCCTAAGAGTAAACGTAACCCCTAACCCTAACCCTAATCCCTAATGCTAACCCTAACACTGAACCCTAATCCTAAGCCTTAAACCTAACTCTATCCTTAAGCCATAAGCCTAGCCCTAACTGTTAACCCCACACTAACCCTTAACTCGAACTGTAACCCTAACCCTTAAAACTAAACCTAACACTTAACGCTAACCCTAAGCCTTAACGCTTAACCCTTATCCTATCCCTTAACCCTAACCCTAACCCCTAATGCTAACCATAACCCCACCATAAATCTAACCCTAGCCCCTAACCCAACCCTAACCCCTAAACCCTAACCCTATCACTAAACCCAACACCTACTCCCTAACCCCTAATCCTCACTCGAAGCTTAAGCCCTAACCCTAAGCCCTCTCCCTGACTAATCTTCATTCCTAACTCTAACCATAATCCTAACCCTAAATCTAATTCTCAGACTTCTTGCTATCTCAGAGTTTTAAAAGCCTACAATTCTCCAAAGCCATGCGTGAAAGCTGGCTCTACCACAGTGTCCTGCATGAAACCCAGGAGCCCATACTCTGTGTACAATAGAGTGGGTTCCTGGGGACAATCACGGCCCCCTAACTCCCCCTGCTAGTGCTGACAGGGCCTATGCCCTAAGCAAAAACCCTGCACCTCACCCATAACCCTAACCCTGAACATAACACCTAACCCTGATGTTATTGTTCACCTTAACACGTAAACCTCACTGTAACCCTAACTTTAACCCCCTATCCTAATGTTATTGAATAACACTTACCCTAAGAACAAACCCTATCCCTTAATTCTAAGCCTAACTCCTAGCATAACCGTAACACCTAATCCCTAACCTTAATTCTCAACTGTTAAACATTACCTTCACCCTACAAACAACCCTAACACTAACCCTAACTCTAACCGCTAACCCTAACCCTAACCATTACACTGATCATAATCCTAACAATTAAACCTAACCCTAATTCTTAACCCTAACACGAACCATTACCATAATGCCTAGACCTAACCCTAACTGTAACCCTAACCCCTAACCCTAACCCTAACCGCTAATGCTAACCCTAACCCCGAACCCTAAACCTAACCCTAACCCTATCCCTTAAACCTATTACTATCCCTAAACCATTACCCTAATCGCAACTGTTAACCCTCACTCTCACCCTTAACTTGGACCGAAACCCTAACCCTTAACCCTAACCTTAACCCTTACTGCTAATCTTAAGCCTTCACCCTTTACCTTAATCCTATCTCGTAAGCCTAACCCTAAGGCTGACCCCTAACCCGCCCGAACATTAACCCTAACCCTAAATCTAACGCTAGCCCCTTACAAAAACCTAACACCTAACCCATGACACACTAATCCTAACTTCTAATTCCTAACAGCTAAACTTCACTCAAACCCTAACCTCTAACCCTAAACACATAACCCTAACCATAACCCTAATTCTCACACTTCATCCGTTCTCAGAGTTGACCAAGCCTACAGTAGAGCCATGCCACAAATGAGAAGAGGCTCTGCCTGAGTCCTGCATGTAGGTCTGGGCCCGAGGCCCAGGTACGATGGTGTGGTGTTGAGGCGACCCAGTCTGCACCCTTCCCACCATAGATTAAACAGAGCATGTGCCCTTAAACTAACCACTAAATCTAAGCCCTAACACTAAACCTAAATCCTAACCCTAAACCTCGGCCCTTATCCTAACGCCCAACAGTAACACTAAACACTCACCGTAAACTTAACCCGTAACCCGAACCCCTAAATGTAACCCTAACCATAAACCCTAAACCTAACCCTAACCTCTAGCCATAACCATAACACTTAACTCTAACCCTAAACGTTACACGAAGCCTTATTCCTAACCCTAACCCCAACCGTAACACTTAATCTTGACCCTTACCATTAACCCTCACACTAACCCTTAACCCTAACCCTAATCCTAATCTTTAACCATAAACCTAACACTGAAGCCTAACCCTGTGCCAAACGCTAAAACCAAACCTTAACCCTAACCCTGAAACTTAACCGTAAACGTAACTGTAACTATTAAAAATAACACTAACCTTTAACACTAACCCCTAACCCTCAGAGGCCACCCTAACACTAATCTTCCTCTCTAAACATTACCATAATCCTACCCCTAAATCTAATTCTCAGACTTCTTGCTTTCTCAGAGTTAAGAAAGCCTACAATCCTCCCATGCCATGAGTAAAAGGGGGCTCTTCCACTGTGTCCTGCATGAAACCCAGGAGCCCATACCCAGCGTATGATAGAGTGCGTTCCCGGGGACAATCCCATCCCTCTAACCCCCGCCCCCCACCCAGTGCAGACAGGGACCGTACGCTAAGTATAAACACTATCCCTAACAGATAACCCTCACCCTCAATATAAAACCTGACCCTGAACCTATTGCTCACCTTAAAACATAAACCTCTCCGAAACCCTAACTTATCCCCTTATCTTAACATTAATGTATAACACCCTGAGAAGAAGCCCTATCCCATAATTCTAAATCTAATCCCGAGCCATAACCCTAACACCTCATCCCTAATTCTAAAATGCCAACCCTACCTTCACCCTACCAACAACCCTAACCCTAACCCTAAACCCTTACCCTAACCCTACGCCTAAAAATAACCCTAACCATTGATCCTTAGTCATAACCCCTAAACCTTAACCCTAACCCTTCACGCTAATCCCAATCCTAACCATTAAACATAACCCTACTTAACCCTACCGCTAACCTCTACCCTAATGCCTAGATATCTAACCCCAACACTGACCTACAGTTAACACTAATCCTAACCCCGAATCCTAACCTTAAAGCTGAACCATAAACCTAACCCTTAACCCTAACCCTATCCCTAACCCCCTAACCCTAACCCTAACTGTTAAGCCTCACCCTAACATTAACCCTGACTCTAACCCTATCCCTTAACCCTAACCCCTAACCCTAACGCTAACCACAACCCTAAACCTAACCCTGGCCCAGTAACCCAGACTTAACACCTAAGCCCTAACACAAACTCTAACCCTAACCACTAATCCCTAGCACCTGACCCTGACTCGAAACCTAACCCCTAACTCGAAACCCCTAAACCCAAACCTAACCCTAATTCTCACACTACTTCCATTCCCAGAGTGAAGCAAGCCTACAATACAGCCATGCCATGTGTGAGATGAGGCTCCGCCTGATTCCTGCATGTAGGTTTTGTCCCAAGGCCCAGGGAATGATGTTGTGCTTTCGTGGTGACTCAGACCACACCCCTGTCACCGTAGATTAACCAGGTCCAGTGCCCTTAAACTGACCGCTAAATCTAAGCCCTACCACCAACCCTAACCCCTGACCCTGAACCTAAGCCCCGAGCCTAAAGCCCAACACTAACTCCAAACACTTACCCTAAACCTAATCCCTATCCCTAATGCTAAACCCTAAACGTAACCCTAACCGTGAACAGTAAACCTAACCCTAACCTCTAACACAAATCCTAACACATAACTCTAACCCTAAAACTAACCCTAACCCTTAACCCTGAACCTAAACCCTAACCCTATCCCTTAACCTTAACCTTAACCGTTAACTCTCATGCTAACCTTTAATCCTAACCCTAATCCTAATCTTCAACCCTAAACCTAACACAACCCTAACCCTGTACCAAACCCTAACCCCTCATCTTAACCCTATCCACAAACCTCAACCCTAAAACGAACTGTAACCGTTAAACCTAACAGTAACCTTAAACCGTAACCCTAATCTGTAACCCTATCCCCTCACCATAACACTACACTTCATCCTGAACCCTTACCATAATCCTAACCCTAAATCTAATTCTCAGACTTCTTGCTTTCTTAGAGTTTAGAAAGCCTGCAATCCTCCCATGCCATGCGTGAAAGGAGGCTCTACCACTGTGTCCTGCATGAAAACCACGGGCCCATACCCAGAGTCTGATACAGTGGGTTCCCGGTGACAATCCCAGCCCCCTAACCTCGCCCCAGCTTAATGTAGACAGGGCCCGTGCGCTAAGCATAAACAATACCTTTAACAGATAACCCTAACCATGAACATAGCACCTAACCCTGTTCCCATTTCTCCCCTTAACACGTAAACCTCACCGTGAGCCTAACTTTAACCTCTTATCCAACGTTAATGCATAACCCATTCCCTGAGAACATCCCCTATCCAATAATTCTAACCCTATCTCCTAGTCATAACTGTAACACCTAATCCCTAACCCTAATTCTCAACCACTAAGCCTAACCGTAACGCTGCCTACAACCCTAACACTGACAGGAACCCTTAGTTCTAACCCCAACGCTATGCCTAACAAAAGCCCTAACCCTTCACCGTCACCCTAATCCCTACGCATTACCCTAACCCTTAACCGTAATCCTAATCCTAACGATTAAACCTAACCCTACCTCTTAAAGCTAACCCTAAACCTTACCCTCACGACTAGACCTAACCCTGACACTAACCTAACACCTAACACTAACCATAACCCCTAAAGCTAACCCTAACCCTCAACCCTAAACCTAACCCTAACACTGATCCTTCACTATATCCCTAACCCCTAAGCCTAATCCTAACTGTTAACCCTCACCCTAAAACTTAAACTGTACCATAACACTAAACATTAACCCTAACACTAAACTTTAACCCTAACCATAAGCCCAACACTTAACCCTAATCCTATCCCTTAACCCTAAGCCTAACCCTAACCCCTAACCCTAAACCTAACCCTAACCCCAACCCTAACCCTTAATCTTGACCCTTACCATTAACCCTCGCACTAACCCTAATCCTAATCTTTAACCATAAAGCTAACACTGAAGCCTAACCCTGTGTCAAACGCTAAACCCAAACCTTAACCCTAACCCTCAAACTTAACCATAAACCTAACTGTAACTGTTAAACCTAACACTAACCTCTAACGCTAACCCCTAACCCTAAGACCCCACCTTAACACTAACCCTAACCCTAAACATTATCATAATCCTACCCCTAAATCTAATTCTCAGACTTCTTGCTTTCTTAGAGTTTAGAAAGCCTAAAATCCTCCCATGCCATGAGTAAAAGGGGGCTCTGCAGCTCTCTCTTGCATGAAACCAGGAGCCCATACCTAGCGTATGATAGAGTGGGTTCCCGAGGAAATCCCATCCCCGTAACCCCAGCCCCCCGCCCAGTGCAGACAGAGCCTGTACGCTAAATATAAACACTACCCCTAACAGATAACACTCACCCTGAACATAGCACCTGACCCTGATCCTATTGCTCACCTTAAAACATAAACCTCCCCGTAACCCTAACTTATCCCCTTATCTTAACGTTAATGCATAACACACTGAGAAGGAGCCCTATCCCATAATTCTAATCCTAACCCCTAGCCATAACCGTAACACCTCATCCTTAATTCTAAAATGCCAACCCTAAACTTCACCCTACCAACAACCCTAACCCTAACCCTAATCCCTAACCCTAAGCCCTCACCCTATCACTAATCCTCATCCCTAAACCGTACCATAATACTAACTCTAAATCTAACTCTCAGACTTCTTGCTTTCTCAGAGTTTTGAAAGCCTACAATCCTACTAAGCCATGCATGAAAGCCAGCTCTGCCACAGTGTCCTGCATGAAACCCAGAGGCCCATACACTGCGTACGATAGAGTGGGTTCCCAGCGACCATCACAGACCCCTAACTTCGCCTCCTAGTGCATACAGGGCCTGTGCCCTAAGCACAAACCCTACCCCTCACCCATAACCCTAACCCGAAACATAACACCTGACCCTGATCCTACTGTCCACCTTAACACGTAAACCTCACCGTAACCCTAATTTTAACCCCTTATATTAACGATAATGCATGACACCCTGAGAACAAGCCCTATAGCGTAATTCTAACCCTAACTCCTAGCCATAACCGTAACACCTAATCCCTAATTCTGAAACGCCAACCCTAACCTTAATCCTACCAACAACACTAACACTAACCCTAAACACTTACCCTAACCCTACACCTAAAAGTAACCCTAACCATTGATACTTAGTCATAACCCCTAAACCTTAACACTAACCCTTCACGCTAATCCCAATCCTAACCATTAAACATAACCCTACTTAACTCTACCCCTAACCTATACCTTAATGCCTAGAGATCTAACCCCAACACTGACCTACAGTTAACACTAACCCTAACCCCTGATCCTAACATTAAACCTGAACTATAAAACTAACCCTTAACCCTAACCCTATCCCTAACCCCCTAACCTTAACCCTAAATGTTAAGCCTCACCCTAACACTTAACCCTGACTCTAAGCCTAAACTTTAACCCTAACACCTAACCCTAACGCTAACCCCAACCCTAAACCTAATCCTGGCCCCCGAACCCAGACTTAACACCTAACCTCTAACACTAACTCTAAACCTAACCACTAATCCCTAGCACCTGACCCTGACTCGAAACCTAATCCCTAACTCGAAACCCCTGACCCCAAACCTATCCCTAATTCTCACACTAATTCCATTTCCAGAGTGAAGCAAGCCTACAATACAGCCATGCCATGTGTGAGATGAGGCTCCGCCTGAGTCCTGCATGTAGGTCCTCTACCAAGGCCCAGGGAATGATGTTGTGCTCTCGTGGTGACTCCGACCACACCCCTCTCACCGTAGATTAACCAGGTCCTGTGCCCTTAAACTGACCACTAAAGCTAAGCCCTACCACCAACCCTAACCCCTGACCCTGAACCTAAGCCCCGAGCCTAAAGCCCAACACTAACTCTAAACACTTACCCTAAACCTAATCCCTAACCCTAATGCTAACCCCTAGAGGTAACCCTAACCGTGAACAGTAAACCTAACCCTAACCTCTAACACAAACCCTAACACATAACTCTAACCCTAAAACTAACCCTAACGCTTAACCCTGAACCTAAACCCTAACTCTAACCCTTAACCTTAACCTTAACCGTTAACTCTCATGCTAACCTTTAATCCCAACCCTAATCCTAATAATCAACCCTAAACCTAACACAACCCTAACCATGTACCAAACCCTAACCCCTCATCTTAACCCTATCTGCAAACCTCAACACTAAAATTTACTGTAACTGTTAAACCTAAGAGTAACCTTAAACCGTAACCCTAATCTGTAACCCTATCCCGTCACCATAACACTACACTTCATCCTGAACCCTAACCATAATCCTAACCCTAAATCTAATTCTCAGACTTCTTGTTTTCTTAGAGTTTAGAAAGCCTGCAATTCTCCCATGCCATGTGGGAAAGGAGGATCTACCACTGTGTCCTGCATGAAAACCACGGGCCCATACCCAGAATCCGATACAGCGGGTTCCCGGTGACAATGCCAGCCCCGTAACCTCCCCCCAGCTTCATGCAGACAGGGCCCGTGCGCTAAGCATAAACAATACCTTTAACAGATAACCCTAACCCTGAACATAGCACCTAACCCTCTTCCTATTTCTCCCTTAACACGTAAACCTCACCGTGAGCCTAATTTTAACCTCTTATCGTAACGTTAATACATAAACCATTCCCTGAGAACATCCCCTATCCAATAATTCTAACCCTATCTCCTAGTCATAAGTGTAACACCTAATCCCTAACCCTAATTCTGAACCGCTAAGCCTAACCGTAACGCTGCCTACAACCCTAACACTGACAGGAACCCTTAGTTCTAACCCCAACGCTATGCCTAACAAAAGCCCTAACACTTCACCCTTCACCCAAACCACTACGCATTACCGAACCCTTAACCGTAATGCTAATCCTAACCATTAAACCTAACCCTGGCTCTTAAGCTAACCCTAAACCTTACCCTCACGACTAGACCTAACCCTGACACTAACCTAACACCTAACACTAACCAGAACGCCTAAAGCTAACACTGAACCCTATCCCTAACCCTAGCAGTAAACTTTAACCCTAAACCTAAGCCCAACCCATAACCCTAATCCTATCCTTTTACCCTAAAACTAACCCCTAAACCTAACCCCTATACCTAACCCTAACTCTAATCCCAATCCTAATTCTAACCATACCCCTTCATAAAACACTAACTCCTAACCGCTAACCCTAACACTAACCAAAAACCCTAATCACTAATCCCTAACCCTAACGCTTAACCTTTACCCTAACCATTAACCCTCACCCTAATTCTTAACACTGACCCTAACCTTCACCTTTAACTCTAAGCCTAGCCCTTAACGCTACAGTAAGGAAGACCCTTAATGCTAATGGTATCCCTTATCCCTAACCCTAACACTACAGCTAAAAATAACCCTAAACTGGATCCTTAAACCTAAAGACTAACACTTACTTTAACCCCAAACCCTAACCCTAATCCTAAGCATTAAACCTAACCCTATCTCTTACCCCTAACCCTAGCACTTACCCTAACGCCTAGATCTAACCCTAAATCTAATCTACCGCCTAATCCTAACCTTAAGCCTTAATGCTAACACTAACCCTGAACCCTAAACCTACCTGTAACCCTTAACACTAACCCTATCCGTGAACCTTAACCCTGACCCTAAACATTACCCGCACCCAAGCATTTAACCCTGACCCTAACCCTAATCCTTAATGATAACCCTAACACTAAACCCTAACCCTAAGCCCAACACTTAAACCTAATCCTATCCCTTTACCCTAACCCTAACCCTAATGCTAACCGCTAAACGTAACCCTAACCGTGAACAGTAAACCTATCCCTAACCTCTAACACAAACCATAGCATATAACTCTAACCCTAAAACTAACCCTAACCCTAACCCTAACCCTAAACCCTAACTCTTAACCTTAACCCTAAGCATTAACTCTCACGCTAACCTTTAATCCTAACCCTAATCCTAATCTTCAACCCTAAACCTAACACTTAACCCTAACCCTGTACCAAACCCTAACCCCTCATCTTAACCCTAACCTTAAAACTCAACCCTAAACCAAAGTGTAACCGTTAAATCTAAGAGTAACCTTTAACCCTAACCGTAATCCCTAAGCCTAAGCCCTCACACTAACACTAAACTTCATCCTTAACCCTAACCATAACCCTAACCCTAAATCTAATTCTCAGACTTCTTGCTTTCTTAGAGTTTAGAAAGCCTGCAATCCTCCCACGCCATGCGTGAAAGGAGGCTCTCTCACAGTGTCCTGCATGAAACCCAGAGGCCCATACACTGCGTGCGGTAGAGTGGGTTCCCAGCGACCATCACAGACACCTAACTTTGCCTCCTAGAGCATACAGGGCCCGTGCCCTAAGCATAAACCCTACCGCTCACCCATAAGCCTAACCCACAACATAACACCTAACCCTGATCCTACTGCTCACCTTAACAGGTAAACCTCACCATAACCCTAACTTTAACCCCATATCTTAACGTTAATGCATGACACCCTGAGAACAAGCCCTATACCGTCATTATAACCCTAATTCCTAGCTATAACCGTAACACCTAATCCCTAATTCTGAAACGCCAACCCTAACCTTAACCCGACCAACAACACTAACACTAACCCTAACCCCTTACCCTAACCCTACGCCTAAAAGTAACCCTAACCGTTGATCCTTAGTCATAACCCCTAACCTTAACCCTAACCCTTAACCCTATTCCCAATCCTAACCATTAAACAGAACCCTAACTCTTAACCCTAACCCTAACCTTTACCCTAAGGCCTAGAGATCTAACCCCAACACTGACCTACAGTTAACACTAACCCCAACCCCTAATGCTAACCTTAAACCTGAACCAAGCTCCTAACCCTTAACCCTAACACTATCCCTTACCCCTAAGCCTAACACCAACTGTTAACCCTCTAACCCTCACCCTGAATCCTAACCCTATCCCTTAACCCTAACCCCTAAACCTAACGCTAACTCCAACCCTAAACCTTACCCTGGCCCCCTAACCCAGACTTAACACCTTACCCCTAACACTAACTCTAACCCTAACCACTAATCCCTAGCACCTAACCCTGACTCGAAACCTAACCCCTAACACGAAAAACCCTAACCCCAACCCCAACCCTAATTCTCACACTACTTCCATTCCCAGAGTGAAGCAAGCCTACAATACAGCCATGCCATGTGTGAGATGAGGCTCCGCCTGAGTCCTGCATGGAGGTCCTGTCCCAAGGCCCAGGGAATGATGTTGTGCTTTCGTGGTGACTCCGACCGCACCCCTCTCACCGTAGATTAACCAGGTCCTGTGCCCTTAAACTGACCGCTAAACCTAAGCCCTACCACCAACGCTAACCCCTGACACTGAACATAAGCCCCGAGCCTAAAGCCCAACATTAACTCTAGACACTTACCCTAAACCTAATCCCTAACCCTAATGCTAACCCCTAAACCCAACCCTAACCGTGAACAGTAAACCTAACCCTAACCTCTAACATAAACCATAGCACATAACTCTAACCCTAAAACTAACCCTAACCCTAACCATAACCCTAAACCCTAAATCTTTTTTTTTTTTTTTTTTTGAGAGAGTCTCACTCTGTTGCCCAAGATAGAGTGAGTGCCGTGGCATCAGCCTAGCTCACAGCAACCTCAGACTCCGGAGCTCAAGGAATCCTCCTGTCTCAGCCTCCCGAGCAGCTGGGACTACAGGCATGCGCCACCATGTCCGGCTAATTTTTTTCTATATATATTTTTAGCTGTCCATATAATTTCTTTCTATTTTTAGTACAGATGGGGTCTCGCTCTTGCTCAGGCTGGTATTGAACTCCTGAGCTCAAACGATCCACCCACCTCGGCCTCCCAGAGTGGTAGGATTACAGGCGTGAGCCACCGTGCCCGGCCCTAAACCCTAACTCTTAACCTTAACACTAAGCGTTCACTCTCATGCTAACCTTTAATCCTAACCCTAATCCTAATCTTCAACCCTAAACCTAACACTTAACCCTAACCCTGTACCACACTCTAACCCCTCATCTTAACCCTAACCGTAAACCTCAACCCTAAACCAAAGTGTAACCGTTAAATCTAAGAGTAACCTTTAACCCTAACCCTAATCCCTAACCCTAAGCCCTCACACTAACACTAAAATTTATCCTTAACCCTATCCATAAACCTAACCCTAAAATCAAATTATAAGACTTCTTGCTTTCTTAGAGTTTAGAAAGCCTGCAATCCTCCCATGCCATGCGTGAAAGGAGGCTCTACCACTGTGTCCTGCATGAAACCCATGGGCCCATACCCAGAGTATGATAGAGTGGGTTCCCGGGTACAATCCCAGCCCCCTAAACTCCCCCCGCCCGCCTAGTGCAGACAGGGCCCGTGCGCTAAGCATAAACAATACCTTTAACAGATAACCCTAACCCTGAACATAACACCCAACCCTGTTCCTATTTCTCCCCTTAACACGTAAACCTCACCGTGAGCCTAACTTTAACCTCTTATCCTAACGTTAATGCATAACCCATTCCCTGAGAAAAACCCCTATCCCATAACACTAACCCTATCTCCTAGTCATCACTGGAACACCTAATCCCTAACCCTAATTCTAAACCGCTAACCCTAACCGGAACCCTACCTACAACCCTAACACTGACTGTAACCCTTACTTCTAACCCCATCGCTATGCCTAACAAAAACCCTAACCCTTCACCCAAACCCCTAAGCCTTACCCTAACCCTTAACCCTAATCCTAATCCTAACCATTAAAGCTAACCCTAGCTCTTAAAGCTAACCCTAAACCTTACCCTCACGACTAGACCTAACCCTGACACTAACCTAACACCTAACCCTAACCAGAACCCCTAAAGCTAACCCTGAACCCTATCCCTAACCCTAGCAGTAAACTTTAATCCTAAACCTAAGCCCAACCCGTAACCCTAATCCTATCCTTTTACCCTAAAACTAACCCCTAAACCTAACCCCTATACCTCACCCTAACTCTAACCCCAATCCTAATTCTAACCATACCCCTTCATAAAACACTAACTCCTAACCGCTAACCCTAACACTAACCAAAAACCCTAATCACTAATCCCTAAACCTAACGCTTAACCTTTACCCTAACCGTTAACCCTCAACCTAAATCTTAACACTGACCCTAACCTTAACCTTTAACTCTAAGCCTAACCCTTAACTCTACAGTAAGGAAGACCCTTAATGCTAATGGGATCCCTTATCCCTAACCCTAACACTACAGCTAAAAATAACCCTAACCTTGGAGCCTTAAACCTAACCCCTAACACTTACTTTAACCCCAAACCCTAACCCTAATCCTAAGCATTAAACCTAACCCTATCGCTTAACCCTAACGCTAGCCCTTACCCTAACGCCTAGATCTAACCCTAAATCTAACCTACCGCCTAATCCTAACCTTAAGCCCTAATGCTAACACTAACCCTGAACCCTAAACCTACCCGTAACCCTTAACACTAACCCTATCCGTGAACCTTAACCCTGACCCTAACCATTACCCACACCCAAGCATTTAACCCTGTTTCTAACCCTAATCCTTAATGATAAACCTAACACTAAACCCTAACCCTAAGCCCAACACTTAACCCTAATCCTATCCCTTAACCCTAACCCTAACCCTAATGCTAACCCCTAAACGTAACCCTAACCGTGACCAGTAAACCTAACCCTAACCTCTAACACAAACCATAGCACATAACTCTAACCCTAAAACTAAACCTAACCCTAACCCTAACTCTAAACCCTAACTCTTAACCTTAACCCTAAGTAATAACCTCACGCTAACCTTTAATCCTAACCCTAATCCTAATCTTCAACCCTAAACCTAACACTTAACCCTAACCCTGTACCAAACCCTAACCCCTCATCTTAACCCTAACCGTAAACCTCAACCCTAAACCAAAGTGTAACCGTTAAACCTAAGAGTAACCTTTAACTCTAACCCTATTCCCTAACCCTAAGCCCTCACCCTAACACTAAACTTCATCCTTAACCCTAACCAGAATCCTAACCCTAAATCTCATTCTCAGACTTCTTGCTTTCTTAGAGTTTAGAAAGCCTGCAATCCTCCCATGCCATGCGTGAAAGGAGGCTCTACCACTGTGTCCTGCATGAAACCCACGGGCCCATACCCAGAGTATGATAGAGTGGGTTCCCGGGTACAATCCCAGCCCCCTAAACTCCCCCCGCCCGCCTAATGCAGACAGGGCCCGTGCGCTAAGCATAAACAATACCTTTAACAGATAACCCTAACCCTGAACATAACACCCAATCCTGTTCCGATTTCTCCCATTAACACATAAACCTGACCGTGCGCCTAACTTTAACCTCTTATCCTAACGTTAATGCATAACCCATTTCCTGAGAACAACCCCTATCCCATAATTCTAACCCTATCTCCTAGTCATCACTGTGACACCTAATCCCTAATCCTAATTCTAAACCGCTAACCCTAACCGTAACCCTACCTACAACCCTAACACTGACAGTAACCCTTACTTCTAAACCCAAAGCTATGCCTAACAAAAACCCTAACCCTTGACCCTAACCCTTCACCCTAATCCCTAAGCCTTACCCTAACCCTTAACCCTAATCCTAATCCTAACCATTAAACCTAACCCTAGCTCTTAAAGCTAACCCTAAACCTTACCCTCACGATTGGACCTAACCCTGACACTAACCTAACACCTAACCCTAACCAGAACCCCTAAAGCTAACCCTGAACCCTATCCCTAACCCTAGCAGTAAACTTTAACCCTAAACCTAAGCCCAACCCGTAACCCTAATCCTATCCTTTTACCCTAAAACTAACCCCTAAACCTAACCCCTATACCTCACCCTAACTCTAACCCCAATCCTAATTCTAACCATACCCCTTCATAAAACACTAATTCCTAACCGCTAACCCTAACACTAACCAAAAACTCTAATCACTAATCCCTAACCCTAACGCTTAACCTTTACCCTAACCGTTAACCCTCACCCTAAATCTTAACACTGACCCTAACCTTAACCTTTAACTCTATGCCTAACCCTTAACTCCACAGTAAGGAAGACCCTTAATGCTAATGGGATCCCTTATCCCTAACCCTAACACTACAGCTAAAAATAACCCTAACCTTGGATCCTTAAACCTAACCCCTAACACTTACTTTAACCCCAAACCCTAAACCTAATCCAAAGCATTAAACCTAACCCTATCTCTTAACCCTAACGCTAGCCCTTACCCTAACGCCTAGATCTAACCCTAAATCTAACCTACCACCTAATCCTAACCTTAAGCCCTAATGCTAACACTACCCCTGAACCCTAAACCTACCCGTAACCCTTAACACTAACCCTATCCGTGAACCTTACCCCTGACCCTAACCATTACCCCAACCCCAGCATTTAACCCTGACCCTAACCCTAATCATTAATGCTAACCCTAACACTAAACCCTAACCCTAAGCCCAACACTTAACCCTAATCCTATCCCTTAACCCTAACCCTAACCTTAAACCTAATGCTAACCCCTAAACGTAACCCTAACCGTGACCAGTAAATCTAACCCTAACCTCTAACACAAACCATAGCACATAACTATAACCCTAAAACTAACCCTAACCCTAACCCTAAACCCTAACCCTTAACCTTAACCCTAAGCGTTAACTCTCACGCTAACCTTTAATCCTAACCCTAATCTATTTCTTCAACCCTAAACCTAATACATAACCCTAACCCTGTACCAAACCGTAACACCTCATCTTAACCCTAACCGTAAACCTCAACCCTAAACCAAAGTGTAACCGTTAAACCTAAGAGTAACCTTTAACCCTAACCCTAAACCCTAACCCTAAGCCCTCACCCTAACACTAAACTTCATCCTTAACCCTAACCAGAATCCTAACCCTAAATCTAATTCTCAGTCTTCTTGCTTTCTTAGAGTTTAGAAAGCCTGCCATCCTCCCATGCCATGCGTGAAAGGAGGCTCTACCACTGTGTCCTGCATGAAACCCACGGGCCCATACCCAGAGTATGATAGAGTGGGTTCCCGGGTACAATCCCAGCCCCCTAAACTCCCCCCGCCCGCCTAATGCATACAGGGCCCGTGCGCTAAGCATAAACAATACCTTTAACAGATAACCCTAACCCTGAACATAACACCCAACCCTGTTCCTATTTTTCCCCTTAACATGTAAACCTCACCGTGCGCCTAACTTTAACCTCTTATCCTAACGTTAATGCATAACCCATTTCCTGAGAACAACCCCTATCCCATAAGTCTAACCCTATCTCCTAGTCATCACTGTGACACCTAATCCCTAACCCTAATTCTAAACCGCTAACCCTAACCGTAACCCTACCTACAACCCTAACACTGACAGTAACCCTTACTTCTAACCCCAACGCTATGCCTAACAAAAACCCTAACCCTTGACCCTAACCCTTCACCCTAACCCCTAAGCCTTACCCTAACCCTTAACCCTAATCCTAATCCTAACCATTAAACCTAACCCTAGCTCTTAAAGCTAACCCTAAACCTTACCCTCACGACTAGACCTAACCCTGACACTAACCTAACACCTAACCCTAACCAGAACCCCTAAAGCTAACCCTGAACCCTATCCCTAACCCTAGCAGTAAACTTTAACCCTAAACCTAAGCCCAACCCGTAACCCTAATCCTATCCTTTACCCTAAAACTAACCCCTAAACCTAACCCCTATACCTCACCCTAACTCTAACCCCAATCCTAATTCTAACCATACCCCTTCATAAAACACTAACTCCTAACCGCTAACCCTAACACTAACCAAAAACCCTAATCACTAATCCCTAACTCTAACGCTTATCCTTTACCCTAACCATTAACCCTCACCCTAAATCTTAACACTGACCCTAACCTTCACCTTTAACTCTAAGCCTAACCCTTAACTCTACAGTAAGGAAGACCCTTAATGCTAATGGGATCCCTTATCCCTAACCCTAACACTACAGCTAAAAATAACCCTAACCTTGGATCCTTAAACCTAACCCCTAACACTTACTTTAACCCCAAACCCTAACCCTAATCCTAAGCATTAAACCTAACCCTATCTCTTAACCCTAACCCTAGCCCTTACACTAATGCCTAGATCTAACCCTAAATCTAACCTACCGCCTAATCCTAACCTTAAGCCCTAATGCTAACTCTAACCCTGAACCCTAAACCTACTCGTAACCCTTAACACTAACCCTATCCGTGAACCTAAACCCTGACCCTAACCATTACCCGCACCCAAGCATTTAACCCTGACCCTACCCCTAATCCTTAATGATAACCCTAACACTAAACCCTAACCCTAAGCCCAACACTTAACCCTAATCCTATCCCTTAACCCTAACCCTAACCCTAACCCTAACCCCTTAACGTAACCCTAACCGTCACCAGTAAACCTAACACTAACCTCTAACACAAACCATAACACATAACTCTAACTCTAAAACTAACCCTAACCCTAACCCTAACCCTAAACCCTAACTCTTAACCTTAACCCTAAGCGTTAACTCTCACGCTAACCTTTAATCCTAACCCAAATCCTAATCTTCAACCCTAAACC
Organism: Eulemur rufifrons; assembly: GCF_041146395.1. Classification (NCBI taxonomy): domain Eukaryota; kingdom Metazoa; phylum Chordata; class Mammalia; order Primates; family Lemuridae; genus Eulemur; species Eulemur rufifrons. The sequence continues at coordinate 27,732,416 of NC_091003.1, read as the reverse complement.
TAACACTTCACCCTAACCCTGTACCTAACCCTAACCCCTCATCTTAACCCTAATCGTAAACCTCAACCCGAAACCAAAGTGTAACCGTTAAACCTAAGAGTAACCTTTAACCCTAACCCTAATCCCTAACCCTAAGCCCTCACCCTAACACTAGACTTCATCCTTCACCCTAACCATAATCCTAACCCTAAATCTAATTCTCAGACTTCTTGCTTTCTTAGAGTTTAGAAAGCCTGCAATCCTCCCATGCCATGCGTGAAAGGAGGCTCTACCACTGTGTCCTGCATGAAACCCACGGGCCCATACCCAGAGTATGATAGAGTGGATTCCCGGGTACAATCCCAACCCCTAAACTCCCCCCGCCCGCCTAATGCAGACAGGGCCCGTGCGCTAAGCATAAACAATACCTTTAACAGATAACCCTAACCCTGAACATAACACCCAACCCTGTTCCTATTTCTCCCCTTAACACGTAAACCTCACCGTGCGCCTAACATTAACCTCTTATCCTAACGTTAATGCATAACCCATTTCCTGAGAACAACCCCTATCCCATAATTCTAACCCTATATCCTAGTCATCACTGTGACACCTAATCCCTAACCCTAATTCTAAACCGCTAACCCAAACCGTAACCCTAACTACAACCCTAACACTGACAGTAATCCTTACTTATAACCCCAAGGCTATGCCTAACAAAAACCCTAACCCTTGACCCTAACCCTTCACCCTAACCCCTAAGCCTTACCCTAATCCTTAACCCTAATCCTAATCCTAACCATTAAACCTAACCCTAGCTCTTAAAGCTAACCCTAAACCTTACCCTCACGACTGGACCTAACCCTGACACTAAACTAACACCTAACCCTAACCAGAACCCCTAAAGCTAACCCTGAACCCTATCCCTAACCCTAGCAGTAAACTTTAACCCTAAACCTAAGCCCAACCCACAACCCTAATCCTATCCTTTTACCCTAAAACTAACCCCTAAAACTAACCCCTATACCTCACCCTAACTCTAACCCCAATCCTAATTCTAACCATACCCCTTCATAAAACACTAACTCCTAACCGCTAACCCTAACACTAACCAAAAACCACAATCACTAATTCCTAACCCTAACGCTTAACCTTTACCCTAACCGTTAACCCTCACCCTAAATCTTAACACTGACCCTAACCTTAACCTTCAACTCTAAGCCTAACCCTTAACCCTACAGTAAGGAAGACCCTTTATGCTAATGGGATCCCTTATCCCTAACCCTAACACTACAGCTATAAATAACCCTAACCTTGGATCCTTAAACCTAACCCCTAACACTTACTTTAACCCCAAACCCTAACCCTAATCCTAAGCATTAAACCTAACCCTATCTCTTAACCCTAACGCTAGCCCTTACCCTAACGCCTAGATCTAACCCTAAATCTAACCTACCGCCTAATCCTAACCTTAAGCCCTAATGCTAACTCTAACCCTGAACCCTAAACCTACCCGTAACCCTTAACACTAACCCTATCCGTGAACCTTAACCCTGACCCTAACCATTACCGCACCCAAGCATTTAACCCTCTCCCTAACCCTAATTCTTAATGATAACCCTAACACTAAACCCTAACCCTAATCCCAACACTTAACCCTAATCCTATCCCTTAACTCTAACCCTAATGCTAACCCCTAAACGTAACCCTTACCGTCACCAGTAAACCTAACCCTAACCTCTAACACAAACCATAGCACATAACTCTAAACCTAAAACGAACCCTAACCCTAACCCTAACCCTAAACCCTAACCCTTAAACTTAACCCTAAGCGTTAACTCACACGCTAACCTTTAATCCTAACCCTAATCCTAATCTTCAACCCTAAACCTAACACTTAACCCTAACCCTGTACCTAACCCTAAATCTGTACCAAACCCTACCCCTCATCTTAACCCTAACCGTAAACCTCAACCCGAAACCAAAGTGTAACCGTTAAACCTAAGAGTAACCTTTAACCCTAACCCTAATCCCTAACCCTAAGCCCTCACCCTAACTCTAAACTTCATCCTTCACCCTAACCATAATCCTAACCCTAAATCTAATTCTCAGACTTCTTGCTTTCTTAGAGTTTAGAAAGCCTGCAATCCTCCCATGCCATGCGTGAAAGGAGGCTCTACCACTGTGTCCTGCATGAAACCCACGGGCCCATACCCAGAGTATGATAGAGTGGGTTCCCGGGTACAATCCCAGCCCCCTAAACTCCCCCCGCCCGCCTAATGCAGACAGGGCCCGTGCGCTAAGCATAAACAATACCTTTAACAGATAACCCTAACCCTGAACATAACACCCAACCCTGTTCCTATTTCTCCCCTTAACACGTAAACCTCACCGTGCGCCTAACTTTAACCTCTTATCCTAAAGTTAATGCATAACCCATTTCCTGAGAACAACCCCTATCCCACAATTCTAACCCTATCTCCTAGTTATCACAGTGACACCTAATCCCTAACCCTAATTCTAAACCACTAACCCTAACTGTAACCCTAACTACAACCCTAACACTGACAGTAACCCTTACTTCTAACCCCAAAGCTATGCCTAACAAAAACCCTAACCCTTGACCCTAACCCTTCACCATAACCCCTAAGCCTTACGCTAACCCTTAACCCTAATCCTAATCCTAATCATTAAACCTAACCCTAGCTCTTAAAGCTAACCCTAAACCTTACCCTCACGACTGGACCTAACACTGACACTAACCTAACACCTAACCCTAACCAGAACCCCTAAAGCTAATCCTGAACCCTATCGCTAACCCTAGCAGTAAACTTTAACATTAACCTAACCCCAACCGGTATCCCTAATCCTATCCTTTTACTCTAAAACTAACCCCTAAACCTAACCCCTATATCTAACCCTAACTCTAAACCCAATCCTAATTCTAACCATACCCCTTCATAAAACACTAACTACTAACCGCTAACCCTAACACTAACCAAAAACCCTAATCACTAATCCCTAACTCTAACGCTTAACCTTTACCCTAATCGTTAACCCTCACCCTAAATCTTAACACTGACCCTAACCTTCACCTTTAACTCTAAGCCTAACCCTTAACCCTACAGTAAGTAAGACCCTTAATGCTAATGGGATCCCTTATCCCTAACCCTAACACTACAGCTAAAAATAACCCTAACCTTGGATCCTTAAACCTAACCCCTAACACTTACTTTAACCCCAAACCCTAACCCTAATCCTAAGCATTAAACCTAACCCTATCTCTTAACCCTAACGCTAGCCCTTACCCTAACGCCTAGATCTAACCCTAAATCTAACCTACCGCCTAATCCTAACCTTAAGCCCTAATGCTAACTCTAACCCTGAACCCTAAACCTACCCGTAACCCTTAACACTAACCCTATCCGTGAACCTTAACCCTGACCCTAACCATTACCCGCACCCAAGCATTTAACCCTGACCCTACCCCTAATCCTTAATGATAACCCTAACACTAAACCCTAACCCTAAGCCCAACACTTAACCCTAATCCTATCCCTTAACCCTAATCCTAACCCTAATGCTAACCCCTAATCGTAACCCTAACCGTCACCAGTAAACCTAACCCTAACCTCTAACACAAACCATAGCACATAACTCTAACCCTAAAACTAACCCTAACCCTAACCCTAAACCCTAACTCTTAACCTTAACCCTAAGTGTTAACTCTCACGCTAACCTTTAATCCTAACCCTAATCCTAATCTTCAACCCTAAACCTAACATTAACCCTAACTCTGTACCTAACCCTAACCCCTCATCTTAACCCTAACCGTAAACCTCAACCCGAAACCAAAGTGTAACCGTTAAACCTAAGAGTAACCTTTAACCCTAACCCTAATCCCAAACCCTAAGCCCTCACCCTAACACTAAACTTCATCCTTCACCCTAACCATAATCCTAACCCTAAATCTAATTCCCAGACTTCTTGCTTTCTTAGAGTTTAGAAAGCCTGCAATCCTCCCATGCCATGCGTGAAAGGGGGCTCTACCACTGTGTCCTGCATGAAACCCACGGCCCCATACCCAGAGTATGATAGAGTGGATTCCCGGGTACAATCCCAGCCCCCTAAACTCCCCCCGCCCGCTTAATGCAGACAGGGCCCGTGCGCTAAGCATAAACAATACCTTTAACAGATAACCCTAACCCTGAACATAACACCCAACCCTGTTCCTATTTCTCCCCTGAACACGTAAACCTCACCGTGCGCCTAACTTTAACCTCTTATCCTAACGTTAGTGCATAACCCATTTCCTGAGAACAACCCCTATCCCATAATTCTAACACTATCTCATAGTCATCACTGTGACACCTAATCCCTAACCCTAATTCTAAACCGCTAACCCTAACCGTAACCCTACCTACAACCCTAACACTGACAGTAACCCTTACTTCTAACCCCAACGCTATGCCTAACAAAAACCCTAACCCTTGACCCTAACCTTTCACCCTAACACCTAAGCCTTACCCTAACCCTTAACCCTAATCCTAATCCTAATCATTAAACCTAACCCTAGCTCTTAAAGCTAACCCTAAACCTTACCCTTATGACTGGACCTAACCCTGACACTAACCTAACACCTAACCCTAACCAGAACCCCTAAAGCTAACCCTGATCCCTATCCCTAACCCTAGCATTAAACTTTAACCCTAAACCTAAGCCCAACCCGTAACCCTAATCCTATCCTTTTACCCTAAAACTAACCCCTAAACCTAACCCCTATACCTCACCCTAACTCTAACCCCAATCCTAATTCTAACCATACCCCTTCATAAAACACTAACTCCTAATCGCTAACCCTAACACTAACCAAAAACCCTAATCACTAATCCCTAACCCTAACGCTTAACCTTTACCCTAACAGTTAACCCTCACCCTAAATCTTAACACTGACCCTAACCTTAACCTTTAACTCTAAGCCTAACCCTTAACCCTACAGGAAGGAAGACCCTTAATGCTAATGGGATCCCTTATCCCTAACCCTAACACTACAGCTAAAAATAACCCTAACCTTGGAACCTTAAACCTAACCCCTAACACTTACTTTAACCCCAAACCCTAACCCTAATCCTAAGCATTAAACCTAACCCTATCTCTTAACCCTAATGCTAGCCCTTACCCTAACGCCTAGATCTAACCCTAAATCTAACCTACCGCCTAATCCTAACCTTAAGCCCAAATGCTAACTCTAACCCTGAACCCTAAACCTACCCGTAACACTTAACACTAACCCTATCCGTGAACCTTAACCCTGACCCTAACCATACCCACACCCAAGCATTTAACCCTGACCCTACACCTAATCCTTAATGATAACCCTAACACTAAACCCTAACCCTAAGCCCAACACTTAACCCTAATCCTATCCCTTAACCCTAACCCTAACCCTAATGCTAACCCCTAAACGTAACCCTAACCGTCACCAGTAAACCTAACCCTAACCTCTAACACAAACCATAGCCCATAACTCTAACACTAAAACTAACCCTAACCCTAACCCTAAAACTAAGCGTTAACTCTCAGGCTAACCTTTAATCCTAACCCTAATCCTAATCTTCAACCCTAAACCTAACACTTAACCATAACCCTGTACCAAATCCTAACCCCTTATCTTAACCCTATCCGTAAACCTCAACCATAAACCAAAGTGTAACCATTCAAACTAAGAGTAACCTTTAACCCTAACCCTAATCCCTAACCCTAAGCCCTCACCCTAACACTAAACTTCATCCTTAACCCTAACCATAATCCTAACCCTAAATCTCATTCTCAGACTTCTTGCTTTCTTAGAGTTATAAAGCCTGCAATCCTCCCATGCCATGCGTGAAAGGAGGCTCTACCACTGTGTCCTGCATGAAAACCACGGGCCCATACCCAGAGGATGATAGTGTGGGTTCCCGGGTACAATCCCAGCCCCCTAAACTCCCCCCGCCCGCCTAATGCAGACAGGGCCCGTGCGCTAAGCATAAACAATACCTTTAACAGATAACCCTAACCCTGAACATAACACCCAACCCTGTTCCTATTTCTCCCCTTAACACGTAAACCTCACCGTGCGCCTAACTTTAACCTCTTATCCTAACGTTAATGCATAACCCATTTCCTGAGAACAACCCCTATCCCATAATTCTAACCCTATCTCCTAGTCATCATTGTGACACCTAATCCCTAACCCTAATTCTAAACCGCTAACCCTATCCGTAACCCTACCTACAACCCTAACACTGACAGTAACCCTTACTTCTAACCCCAACGCTATGCCTAACAAAAACCCTAACCCTTCACCCTAACCCCTAAGCCTTACCGTAACCCTTAACCCTAATCCTAATCCTAACCATTAAACCTAACCCTAGCTCTTAAAGCTAACCCTAAACCTTAACCTCACGACTAGACCTAACCCTGACACTAACCTAACACCTAACACTAACCAGAACCCCTAAAGCTAACCCTGAACCCTATCCCTAACCCTAGCAGTAAATTTTAACCCTAAACCTAAGCCCAACCCGTAACCCTAATCCTATCCTTTTACCCTAAAACTAACCCCTAAACCTAACCCCTATACCTCACCCTAACTCTAACCCCAGTCCTAATTCTCACCATACCCCTTCATAAAACACTAACTCCTAACCACTAACCCTAACACTAACCAAAAACCCTAATCACTAATCCCTAACCCTAACGCTTAACCTTTACCCTAACCGTTAACCCTCACCCTAATTCTTAACACTGACCCTAACCTTAACCTTTAACTCTAAGCCTAACCCTTAACCCTACAGTAAGGAAGACCCTTAATGCTAATGGGATCCCTTATCCCTAACCCTAACACTACAGCTAAAAATAACCCTAACCTTGGATCCTTAAACCTAACCCCTAACACTTACTTTAACCCCAAACCCTAACCCTAATCCTAAGCATTAAACCTAACCCTATCTCTTAACCCTAACGCTAGCCCTTACCCTAACGCCTAGATCTAACCCTAAATCTAACCTACCGCCTAATCCTAACCTTAAGCTCTAATGCTAACTCTAACCCTGAACCCTAAACCTACCTGTAACCCTTAACACTAACCCTATCCGTGAACCTTAACCCTGACCCTAACCATTACCCGCACCCAAGCATTTAACCCTGACCCTAATCCTTAATGATAACCCTAACACTAAACCCTAACCCTAAGCCCAACACTTAACCCTAATCCTAACCCTTAAACCTAACCCTA
>NC_091003.1:27610161-27722661 GCF_041146395.1 Eulemur rufifrons | reverse complement strand
TTTGCCAGTTTTTGCAGCACCTTTCACAATAATTGTGTTAAGATTCGCCTCTGCATCCTTAAACACAAGATGGCTGCCATGGAAAACACTATGCTGAGGCATAGCTCACTTGGTGTTGCCAATACTTGGTACTGGACCTTGGCAAGAAGCCAGTTTTTTAAGTATCATTCCATGATCCTTTCTCCACTATTTTAAATGACAGAGCACCTTTTGGCAGTTAGCATAAGAATGAGTCGCTGGAAGGGACTTTTTTTGTGGGGTCGGGTGGTGTTTGGGGGTCAGGGCATCTTTCAGTCTGGCGGTTTGTTTTTATTAGGCCCAGAGAGGAGAAGTGGGCATGTGTGTGGCAGGTGAAAAGTGCTGATCCTCTTTCAGTCTTAGGGTGAAAGAGGATCAGCAGTTTTCAGCCCGTTTCTTTAAGAATCCTTTGATTCATCACCTGGCAATCTACCATGGTTCTCTGGACCCCTCAATGCGTGGGACCCTTTAACTGGATACTTCCAAGAATTATGCTGCAGAGCTTTTGAAATAACCACTACGTGGAGAATTATTTGCCAGTTTTTGCAGCACCTTTCACCATAATTGTGACAAGGTTCGTCTCTGCCTCCTTAAACCAAGCTGGCTGCCATGGACAAAACCATGCTGAGGCCTACCTCACTTGGTATTGCCTATACTTGGTACTGGAGCCTGGCAAGAAGCCAGTCTTTTAAGTATCATTCCACCAACCTTTTTCCATTGTTTTAAAAGGCAGAGCACCTTTTGCCAGTTAGCAAATGAGTTGCTGGAGGGCACGTTCTTGTGTGGGGTCAGGTGGTGTGTGAGGGGGCAGGCGCTCTGCCAGTCCAGTGTTTTTTTTTTTTTCCTCAGAGAGGAGAAGTTGGCATGTGTGCAGCAGGTGAAAAGTGCGGATCCTGTTTTAGTCTTAGACTGAAACAGGATCCACATTTTCTGCCCGTTCCTTTAAGAATCATTTGACTCTTCTTCCGTGAATCCACCATGGTTCTCTATAACCCTCTATGCGTGGCCCCAGGTAACTAGCTGGTTCCAAGAAGTATGCCATAGAGCTTTTGAAATAACCACTACGTGGAGAATTATTTGCCAGTTTTTGCAGCACCTTTCACCATAATTGTGACAAGGTACTTCTCTGCCTCCTTAATCCCAAGATGGCTGCCAGGGAAAAAACTATGCTGAGGCCTAGCTCACTTGGTGTTGCCGATACTTGGTACGGGAGCGTGGAATAAAACCAGTCTTTCAAGTATCATTCCGCCATCCTTTTTCCATTATTTTAAAAGGCATAGCACCGTTTGCCAGTTAGCATAAGAATGAGTCACTGGAGGGGACGTTTTTGTGTGGGGTCGTGTGGTGTGTGTGGGGGGGCAAGCCCTCTGTCAGTCCAGTGGTTTGTTTTTATTATGCCCAGAGAGGAGAAGTGGGCATGTGTGTGGCAGGTGAAAAGTGCGGATCCTGTTTCAGACTTAGACTGAAACAGGATCCGCACTTTTCAGCCCGTTCCTTTAAGACTCCTTTGATTCATTCTCAATGATGGTGGAATGGTGGTGACCTCCTGGATTCGTGCTCCTGGAGTGGAAGGCATGGGTCTCCCACTGCCCACAACCCTAGAGGTTCACTTCCCCACAAGAACGGTGGTGTGAATCCATGGAGAATCAGCGTGGGACAGAGAGAGAGAGCAAGAAAAGACTGAGGTGATTAGGGAAATAAATCACCAAAATCTGGAGAGTGCGGGATGGCCAATAGAGAAGGGAGCACGGGACAGCTGTACCCACCTCACCAGAGAGTGGGGTGGGTTCAGCCCCACAGGAAGGCATCTTGTTCCCCCTCTGACCTCCACACCCACTCAATTGAGGATCTGCCTGAAGTCGGTGCAGAATCGCCACGGGAGATGTGGGGCTCTGCAGAGAGGAGACATTGGCAGGAGGCATTTTGGACCCTGGAGTGCTGTGCGCAGCTGACGCACCTAGCAACTGTCTCCTATACGCGGGCGGTGGGGCTGCTTTGGTCCCGGCTCTAGCAGATGCCAAACTGCCTCGTATAGGTGGGCGGCTGGATTCTCCCGGTCCCCGGCTCCTCTGGCCTCTGCCGGTCCCTGAGCATTCAACCCCAGTGACAGTGATCTGCAGACGGGCGGCCGCCATTGTCGGGGTCCACAGCCTAAACGCTGAGGAGCGATTGGGTACCGGGCGGCTCCCTGGGCGGCTCCCTTCCCTAGTCCACGGACCCTGACTAGGAGCTCCACCTTTGTGTGAACACTGAGTGGTTCCCCAGTCACGAGAGAGTAGAGCGTGGACCTTGCAGACATTGGGGTGGGGCAGACCATCGCCCGCGGGAACTGCAGTGGCTGGGGCGTTGGGCGAATGAGGGCACCGCTCCGCTCTCCCTATCCACTGTCTTTCTCACAGAGAGAGACAGAAGCCACCTCGGGAGAGGAAGAGGGGCAGCCCCCCCAGCGGAGCTAGCAAAATCCTGAACAATATGTGAAGGGCTCCCCCTAGTGACAGAGGAGGCAGCTTACCTGGCACTCACAGTGTGCCCCTATCCAGACTAAAGCTGAAAGAAGGGATCTTAAGGATTCATTCAGATGGGAAGGGCTCAGCGAAGGAACTCTAGGAGTATAAAGAATCAAGCTGAAACCATGCCCTCAAAGAGGATTACTAGTTCTCCACCAATTAACACAAAGCAGATTCCAAATAGCAACATGTCACAGGAAGAATTTCAAACATGGATCATAAATACGCTGAACATTATGCAAGAAAAAATGGATAATCAACACAAAGAAACCACAAAAAAGATCCAGGACTTGGAAGAAAAATTCACCAAAGAAATTGAAATACTGAAGAAAAATCAAACTGAACTCCTGGAAATGAAAAATTTATTCAAGGAGCTACAAAACACAGTGGAAAGTCTCAAGAGCAGGGTAGATCAAACAGAAGAAAGAATCTCAGAGATCGAAGATAACACTTTCCAATTAAATAAGGCAGTCACAGAGTTAAAACAAAGAAGCATGAGAAATAATCATAGTCTACAAGAAATGTGGGATTATGTGAAGAAGCCTAACGTGAGAGTTATCGGCATTCCTGAGGGTGAAGAAGACAATAAGCAAGGGTTGAATAAAGTATCTGAAGATATAATTGAGGAAAATTTCCCAGGCCTTGCCAAATCTCTAGATACACAGGTTCAAGAAGCTCAAAGAACCTCTGAGAGATTCATACCAAATAGGAAGACACCACGTCATGTAGTTATCAGACTGACCAAAATATCCACTAACGAGGCCCTTCTTCAATCTGTAAGGAGAAAGAAACAAGTAACATACAAAGGAAAGCCCATCCGAATCACGCCAGATTTCTCAACTGAAACCTTACAAGCAAGAAGAGATTGGAGCCCCATTCTCACTCTTCTGAAACAGAATAATGCCCAGCCTAGAATCCTGTACCCAGATAAGCTCAGTTTTATATATGAAGGTGAAATTAAGACATTCTCAGATAAACAAAAACTCAGAGAATTCACCAAGACAAGAGCAGCTTTCCAAGAAGTATTCAAAACAGAGTTACACGTGGTCCAGCACAAGAAGGACCCTCGAATGTAACACTAATCAAGAGATAAATATGAAAACACAGTTATCATAATGGCTCAAGAGAGAAAACAGATCAATGAAATTCAACCCAACATGAGGAACAGCAATCTGTCTCGCTTATCAGTTCTCTCATTAAATGTGAATGGATTGAATTCCCCACTCAAGAGACATGGACTGGCCCAATGGATAAAAAAGATATAAGCCAAGTATCTGCTGTCTTCAGGAAACTCATCTAACCTGCAAGGATGCATTTAGACTGAAAATAAAAGGGTGGAAATCAATATTCCAAGCAAATGGAACCCAAAAGAAAGCTGGCGTGGCAGTTCTAATCTCCGATAACGTAGTTTTTAAATCAACAAAAGTAAAGAAAGACAAAGATGGTTACTATATACTGGTGAAGGGTACAATTCAACAAGAAGACATAACTATACTTAACATATATGCACCCGATCTAGGTGCACCCAGATTCATAAAGCAAACCCTACTTGATCTGAACCAAATGATAGATAACAACACTTTAGTAGCCAGAGATTTTAACACGCCACTGACAGTTCAAGACAGATCCTCCAAACAAAAAATAAACAAAGAAATATTGGACGTAAATAGAATGCTAGAACAAATGGGCCTGACTGACATCTACAGGACATTCTACCCAAATACCACTGAATATAAGTTCTTCTCATCAGCTCATGGGACATTCTCCAAGATTGACCATATCTTAGGACATAAAGAATGTCTTAAAAAATTTAAAAATATAGAAATAATACCATGCAGCTTCTCGGATCACAGTGGAATAAAAGTAACAATGAACCCTAACAGAAATCCTCATTTCTACTCAAAGTCATGGAAGCTAAATAACCTTCTCCTGAACAATCATTTTATAAATGAAGAAATCAAGTCAGAAATCAAAAGATTCTTTGAATTAAACGACAAAGGAGATACAACTTATCAAAATCTGTGGGACACAGCTAAAGCAGTCCTGAGAGGAAAATTTATTTCCATAAATGCCTATGCCAAAAAGACAGAAAACTTACAAATAGACAATCTAATGAATAGACTCAAAGAGCTGGAGAAGAAAGAAGAGACCAAACCCAAACCCAGCAGAAGGAAATTATTAAGATTAAATCAGAACTAAATGAAAAGGACCATAAGGGAGCATAAGGGAGATTAAACCAAACCATAACGGAGATTAATAAAACCAAAAGTTGGTTCTTTGAAAAAATAAAAAAAATTGACACACTTCTGGCTAAACTAACCAAGAGCAGAAAAGAAAAATCTCTTATAACCTCGATCAGGAACACGAAAGGAGTAATCACGACTGATGCCACAGAGATACATGATATCATCTATGAATTCTACAAAAATCTTTATGCACACAAATTAGAAAACCTGGAGGAAATGGACAAATTCTTAGAAACACACAGCCTTCCCAGGCTCAACCAGGAAGAAATAGAATTCCTGAATAGACCGATATCTAGATCTGAAATTGAAACAGCAATAAAAAACCTTCCCAAAAAGAAAAGCCCTGGACCAGATGGGTTCACCCCTGAATTCTACCACACCTACAAAGAAGAACTGGTGCCCATCGTACATAAACTATTCTCCAATATAGAGAAGGATGGGATTCTCCCCAACACTTTTTACCAAGCCAACATAATCCTGATACCAAATCCAGGAAAGGATGCAACTAAAACAGAGAACTATAGACCAATTTCTCTTATGAATATAGATGCAAAAATTCTCAATAAAATTCTAACAAATCGAATCCAAGTGCTTATCAAAAAAATAATCCATCACGACCAAGTGGGCTTCATCCCAGAGATGCAGGGATGGTTTGACATATGGGAATGTAATTCATCACATAAATAGAAGCAAAAATAAAGATCAGATGATCCTCTCAATAGATGCAGAGAAAGCATTTGACAAAATTCAACACCCTTTTATGATAAGAACACTTAACAAAATAGGCATAGATGGGGCCTATATAAAAATGATACAAGCCATATACGACAAACCCTCAGCCAACATCATACTGAATGGGGAAAAACTGAAAGCATTCCCACTTCAAACTGGAACCAGACAAGGCTTACCACTGTCCCCATTACTTTTCTACATAGTATTGGAAGTCCTCGCAAGAGCTATCAGGCAAGAGAGCAGAATCAAGGGAGTTGAAATAGGGACAGAAGAGATCAAACTCTCACTCTTTGCTGATGATATGATGTTATATCTATAAAACCCCAAGGTTTCAACCAAGAGACTCCTGGAATTGATCAATGAATTCAGTAAAGTCTCAGGATACAAAATCAATACACACAAATCAGAGGCATTCATATATGCCAATAACAGTCAAATGGAAAACCAAATTAAGGACTCAATACCCTTCAAAATAGCAACAAAGAAAATAAAATACCTAGGAATTTATTTAACTAAGGAGGTAAAGGACCTCTATAGGGAGAACTATGAAACACTGAGGAAGGAAATTGCAGAACATGTAAATAGGTGGAAAACCATACCATGCTCATGGATCGGTAGAATCAACATTGTTAAAATGTCTATACTGCCCAAAGTTATCTACAGATTCAATGCAATCCTTATTAAATTACCAACATCTTTTTTCACAGACATAGAAAAACTAATTTTACGCTTTGTATGGAACCAGGGAAGACCCCGTTTAGCAAAAGCAATCTTAAACAACAAAAACAAAATGGGAAGTATTAATTTGCCAGACTTCAAACTATACTACAAGGCTGTGGTTCTTAAAACAGCCTGGTACTGGCACAAGTGCAGGGACACAGACCAGTGGAACAGAACAGAAAATCCCAATATAAAACCATCCTCATATAGCCATCTAATCTTTGACAAAGCAGACAAAAACATACTCTGGGGAAAAGATTCCTTATTTAATAAATGGTGCTGGGAAAACTGGATATCCACATGTAGAAGACTAAAACAGGACACATAACTCTCACCCCTCACAAAAATCAAATCACAGTGGTTAACAGACTTAAACCTAAGGTCAGAAACTATTAGAATTCTAGAAGAAAATGTAGGAAAGACTCTTACAGACATTGGCCTAGGCAAAGAATTTATGAAGAAGACCCCTAAAGCAATCACAGCAACAACAAAAATAAATAAATGGGACCTGATCAAATTAAAAAGCTTCTGCACAGCCAAAGAAACAGTCACGAGAGTAAATGGACAACCTACAGAATGGGAAAAAATTTTCGCATACTACACATCAGATAAAGGACTGATAACAAGAATCTATTTAGAACTCAGGAAAATCAGTAAGAAAAAATCAAACAACCCTATCAAAAAGTGGGCAAAGGACATAAATAGAAATTTTTCAAAAGAAGATATAAAAATGGCTAACAAACATATGAAAAAGTGTTCAACATCTCTAATCATCAGGGAAATGCAAATCAAAACCACAATGAGATATCACTTAACTCCAGTGGGAATGGCCTTTATCAAAAAGTCCCAAAACTATACATGTTGGTGTGGGTGTGGGGAGATAGGTACATTCATACACTGCTGGTGGGACTGTAAACTAGTGCAGCCCCTGTGGAAAGCAATGTGGAGATACCTTAAACAGATTCAAGTAGACCTACCATTCGATCCAGCAATTCCATTATTGGACATCTACCCAGAAGAACAAAAGTCATTCTATAAAAAAGACACCTGCACCTGAATGATTATAGCAGCACAATTCACAATCACAAAGATGTGGAAACAACCCAAATGCCCATCAATTCATGAATGGATTAGCAAAATGTGGTATATGTATACCATGGAATATTACTCAGCTATTAGAAATAATGGCGATATGGCATCTCTTTGGTTCTCCTGGAGAGAGCTGGATCCCATTCTATTAAGTGAAGTATCCCAAGAATGGAAAAATAAGCACCACATGTACTCACCAGCAAATTGGTTTCCCTGAGTGCACATTTGGGAACAACACCAATTGGGTATCGGACAGAGGTTGGGGCCGGGTGGAAGGGATGGGTGTATACCTACTTGATGAATGTGATGTGCACTGCCTGGGGAATGGACACCCTTCAAGTTCTAACTGGGGGGGATGGGGTGGGGGAGAGGAGGGGTGCACACCTACATGATGAATGTGATGTGCACTGACTAGGGAATGGACAAAATTGAAGCTCAGAATCGGGGGAAAGGGGAGGCATGGGGAATGTATATAGCCTGATCTTTTGTACCCCCATAATGAGCTAACAAACAAACAAACAAACAAAAAAGAATCGTTTGATTCATCAGCTGGGAATACACCATGGTTCTTTAAAGACCTCTATGCGTGGGCCCAGGTAACTGGCTAGTTCCAAGAAGTATGCCACAGAGCTTTTGAAATAACCACTACGTTGAGAATTATTTGCTAGTTTTTGCACCACCTTTCACCATAATTGTGATAAGGTTCGTCCGTGCCTCCTTCAACCCAAGATGGCTGGGGCGGACAAAACTATGCTGAGGCCTAGTTCACTTGGTGTTGCCGATAGTTGGTACTGGAGCCTGGCAAGAAGCCATGCTATTAAGAGTCATTCCACCATCCTTTCTCCATCATTTTAAAAGGCAGAACACCTTTTTCCAGTTATCATAAGAATGAGTTGCTGGAGGGGACGTTTTTGAGTGGGGTCGGGTGGTGCGTTGAGGGGAAGGCTCTCTGTCTGTCTGGTGGTTTGTCTTTATTATGCCCAAAGAGGAGAGGTGGGCATGTGTGTGGCAGGTGAAAAGTACGGATCCTGTTTCAGTCTTAGACTGAAACAGGATCCGCACTTTTCAGCCAGTTCCTTTACGAATCCTTTGATTCATCAGCTGGGAATCCACCATGGCTGTCGAGACCCCTCTATGTGTGGGCCCAGGTAACTGGCTAGTTCCAAGATGTATGCCGTAGAGCTTTTGAAATAACCACTACGTTGAGAATTGTTTGCCAGTTTTTGCAGCACCTTTGACCATAATTGTGATAAGGTTCATCTGTGCCTCCTTAAACCCAAGCAGGCTGCCACGGACAAAACTATGCTGAGGCCTAGCTCCCTTGGTGTACCGATACATTTTACTGGAGCCTGGCAAGAAGCCATTTTTTTTAAGTACAATTCCACCGTCTTTTCTCCATTATTTTAAAAGGCAGTGCACCTTTAGCCAGTTAGCATAAAGATGAGTCACTGGAGCGGCTTTTTGTGTGGGGTTGGGTGTGTGTGGGAGGGCAGGCCCTCTGTCAGTCCGGTGGTTTGTTTTTATTATTCCCAGAGAGGAGAAGCGGGCATGTATGTGGCAGGTGAAAACTTTGGATCCTGTTTCAGTCTGAAACAGTATCTCCGCTTTTGAGCCTGTTCCTTTTGGAATCCTTTAATTCATCAGTTGGGAATCCGCCATGGTTCTCTAGACCTCCCTGAGCGTGGGCCCAGGTAACTGGCTAGTTCCAAGAAGTATGCCGCAGAGCTTTGGAAATAACCACTACATTGAGTATTATTTGCCAGTTTTTGCAGCAACTTTCACAATGATTGTGAAAAGGTTAGGCAGTGCATCCTGAAACCCAAGCTGGCTTCCACAGAAAAAACTACGGTTAGGCTAATCTCCCTTGGAGTTGCCGATAATTGGTACTGGTCCGTGGCAAGAAGCCATTTCTTTAAGTATCATTCCACCTTCCGTTCACAACCATTTTAAAAGGCAGAGCACCTATTGCCATTTAGCTTAAGGATGAGTCGCTGGAGGAAACGTTTTTGTGTGGGGTGGGAGAGGCAGAGCCAGGCCCTCTGTCAGTCCAGTGGTTTGTTTTTATTATCCCCGGAGAGGAGAAGTGGACATGTGTGTGGCAAGTGAAAAGTGTGGATCCTGTTTCAGTCTTAGACTGATACAGGATCGGCACTTTTCATCCTGTTCCTTTAAGAATCCTTTGCTTCATCAGCTGGGAATCCACCATAGTTCTCTACACCCCACTATGTGTGGGCCCACTTAACAGGCTAGTTCAAAGAAGTATGCCACAGAGCATTTGAAATAACCACTACCATGGAAATTATTTGCCAGCTTTTCCAGCACTTTTACCATAATTTTGATAAGGTTCATTTGTGCTTCCTTAAACCCTAGATGGCTTCCATGGACAAACCTATACTGAGGGTTCTCTCGCTTGGTGTTGCCAATACTTGGTACGGGAGTCTGACAAGAATCCAGTCTTTTAATTATCATTGCACCATCCTTTCTCCCTTATATTAAAAGGTGAGCAACTTTCGGCAGTTAGCATAAGGATGAGTCAACGGAGGGGATGTTTTTGGGTGGGATCGGGGTGGTTTGGGGGACAGTCCCTCTGTCAGTCTGGTTGTTTGTGTTTATTATGCCCAGACAGGGAAGTGGATATATTTGTGGCAGGTGAAATGTGCGGATCCTGTTTCAGTTAGACTGAAACAGTATCCGCACTTTTCAGCTGGTTCCATTAAAAATCCTTTGATTCATCAGCTGGGAATCCACCATGGTTCCTTAGAACCCTCCATGCATGGGCCCATGAACTGGCCTGTACCAAGATGTATGCTGCACAGCTTTTGAGATAAACACTACGTGTAGAATTATTTGCCAGTTTCTGCAGCACATATCACCATAATTGTGATAAGGATCGTCTGTGCCTCCTTAAACACAAGATGGCTGCCACGGAGAAAACTATGCTGAGGCCTAGGTCACTTGGATTTCACGACACTTGTTACTGGAGGCTGGAAGGAGGCCATTCTTTTAAGTATCATTCCACCATACTTTCCCCATTATTTTAAAATGCACGGAAACCTTTGCAAGTTAGCATAATAATTAGTAGCTGGAGGGGACATTTTTATTTGTGGGGTCGGTGTGGGTGGGGGGCGCAGGCCCTCTGTCAGTTCGCTGGATTGTTTTTATTTTCCCCAGACCGGAGAAGTGGGCATGTGTGTGGCAGGTGAAAAGTTCGGATCCCGTTTCTGTCTTAGACTGAAACAGAAACCGCACTTTTCACCCCGTTCCATTAAGAATCCCTTGCTTCATCAGCTGGGAATCCACCATGGGCCTCTAGACTGCTCTATGCGTGGGCCCAGTTAACTGGCTAGTTCAAAGAATTATGCCGCTGAGCTTTTCAAGTAACCACTACCATGAGAATTACTTGACCGCTTTTGCAGCACCTTTCACCATAATTGTGATAAGGTTCATCTGTGCCTCCTTAAACCCAAGATGGCTGCCAGGGACAAACGTGTGCTGAGGCCTAGGTGACTTGCTGTTGCGAATACTTGGTATGGGAGTCTGGCAATAAGCCAGTCTTTTAGGTATAATTCCACCATTCTATCTCCATTATTTTAAAAGGCAGAGGACGTATTGCCAGATAGCATAAGGATCAGTCGCTGGAGGGCACGATTTTGTGTGGGGTGGTGGGGGGCGGGGGCAGGCCATCTGTCAATCCGATGGGTTGTTTTTGTTATCCCTAGAGAGGAGAAGTGGGCATGTGTGTTGCAGGCAAAAAGTCAGAATCCTGTTTCAGTCAGGATCTGCACTTTTCAGCCTGTTCCTTTAAGAATCCTTAGATTCATCACCTTGGAATCCACCATGGTTCTCTAGACCCCTCTATGCGTGGGCCCAGGTAACTGGCTTCTTCCAAGAAGTATGCCACAGAGCTTTTGAATTAAACAGTACGTTGAGAATTATTTGCCGGGTTTTCAGCACGTTTCACCATAATTATGATAAAGTTTGTATGTGCCTCCTTAAACCCAACATGGCTGCCACGGGCATAACTATGCTGAGGCGTAGCTGACTTGGTGTTGCCTATTTTTGTTAGTGGAGACTGACAAGAAGCCATTCTTCTAAGTATCACTCCACCGTCCTTTCTCCATTGTTTAAAAATGCAGGGAAATTTTGCAAGTTAGCATAATAATTAGTAGCTGGAGGGGAATTTTTTTGGGGGGGATCTGCGTGGGTGGAAGGGGGGCAGGCCCTTTGTCAGTTCGCTGGTTTGTTTTTATTATCCCCAGAGAGGAAAAGTGGGCATGTGTGTGGCAGGTGAAAAGTGGGCATATGTGTGGCAGGTGAAAAGTGTGCGTCCTGTTTCAGTCTTAGACAGACACAGGATCTGCACTTTTCACCCCGTTCCATTAAGAATCCTTTGCTTCATCAGCTGGGAATCCACCATGGTTCTCTAGACCCCTCTTTTAGTGCACACAGAAAACTGCCTGGTTCCAAGAAGTTTTCCTCAGAGCTTTTGAAATAACCACTACTATGGAAATTATTTGCCAGCTTTTCCAGCACTTTTACCATAATTTTGATAAGGTTCATCTGTGCTTCCTAAAACCCTAGATGGCAGCCACGGACAAACCTATGCTGACACCTAGGTCACTTCCTGTTGCCAATAATTGGTATGGGAGTCTGGCAAAAGGCCAGTATTTTAAGTATAATTCCACCATCCTATCTTCATTATTTTAAAACGCAGAGGACCTTTCGCCAGATAGCATAAGGATGAGTCGCTGGAGGGGACCTTTTTGTGTACAGTGTTGGGGGGCGGGGGAGGACATCTGTCAATCCGATTGATTGTTTTTATTATCCCTAGAGAGGAGAAGTGGGCATGTGTGTTGCAGGCAAAAAGTGCATATAGTGTTTCAGTCTCAGACTGAAACAGGATCCGCACTTTTCAGCCTGTTCCTTTAAGAATCCTTTGATTCATCACCTGGGAATCCATCATGGTTCTCTAGACCCCTCTATGCGTGGGCCCAGAAAACTGCCGGGTTCCAAGAAGTATTCCACAGAGCTTTTGAAAAAACCACTACGTTGAGAATTATTTGCCAGGTTTTGCAGCACCTTTCATCATAATTGTCATAAGGTTCGTCTCGAGATGGCTGCCATAGCCAAAACTATGCTGAGGCCGAGCTCACTTTGTGTGGCCGATCCTTGGTACTGGAGACTGGAAAGAATACATTCTTTTAAGTATCATTTCACCATCCTTCTCCACTATTTTAAAAGTCAGAGCACCTTTTGGCAGTTAGAATAACAAGGAGTCGCTGGACGGGAAGTTTTTATGTGGGGTCTGGGGGCTGGTGCGGCAAGCCCTCCGCCAGTTCTGTGGTTTCTTTTTATTATCCCCAGAGAGGAGAAGTGGGCATGTGTTTGGCAGGTGAAAAGTGCAGATCCTGTTTCAGAGTATGAAACAGGATCCGCATGTTCATCCTGTTCCTTTAAGAATCCTTTGCTTCATCAGCTGGGAATCCACCATAGTTCTCTACACCGCACTATGCGTGGGCCCAGTTAACTGGCTAGTTCAAAGAAGTATGCCGCAGAGCTTTTGAAATAACCACTACCATGAGAATTATTTAACAGCTTTCGCAGCACCTTTTATTATAATTGTTATAAGGTTCATCTGTGTCTCCTTAAACCCAAGATGGCTGCCATGGACAAACCTATGCTGAGGCCTACGTCACTTGCTGTTGCCAATACTTGGTATGGGAATCTGGCAATAAGCCAGTCTTTTAGGTATAATTCTACCATCCTATCTCCAGTTTTTTAAAAGGCTTATGACCTTTCACCAGATAGCATAAGGACGAGTCGCTGGAGCAGACTATTTTGTGTGGGGTGGTGGGGGCCGAGGGCAGGGCATCTGTAAATCCGATGGGCTGTTTTTGTTAACCCTAGAGATGAGAAGGGCGAATGTGTTTTGCAGGCAAAATGTGCGGATCCTGTTTCACACTTAGACTGAAACAGGATCTGCACTTTTGAGCCTGTTCCTTTAGGAATCCTTTGATTCATCACCTGGGAATCCACCATGGTTCTCTAGACCTCTCTTTGTATGGGCACAGGTAACTGGCTTGTTCCAAGAAGTATGCGACAGAGCTTTTGAATTAACCAGTACTTTTAGAATTGTCAGGTTTTTAGCATGTTTAACCGTAATTGTGATAACGTTTGAATGTGCCTCCTTAAACCCAAGATGGCTGCCACGGATATAAATATGCTGAGGCATAGCTGACTTGTTGATGCCTATTTTTGTTAGTGGAGACTGACAAGAAGACATTCTTCTAAGTATCATCCCACCATCATTTTTCCATTGCGTAAAAATGGAGGGAAATTTTGCAAGTTAGTATTATAATTAGATGTATGGTACGTATTTTTTTTTCTTTTTTTGTGGGGTAGGAGTGGATGGGCGTTTCAGGCCCTCTGTGAGTTCGCTGGTTTTCTTTTATTATCCCCAGAGAGGACAAGTGGGCATGTGTTTGGCAGGTGAAAAGTGTGGATTCTATTTCAGAGAATTAAACAGGATCCACATGGTCATCCCACTCCTTTAAGAATCCTTTGCTTCATCAGCTGGGAATCCACCATGGTTCTATATACTCCTCTATGCGTTGGCACAGGTAACTGGCTTGTTCCAAGAAGTATGCCGCAGAGCTTTTCAATTAACCAGTACGTTGAAAATTATTTGCAGGTTTTCAGCATTTCACCCTAATTGTAATAACGTTTGTATGTGCCTCCTGAAACCCAAGATGGCTGCCATGGACATAACTATGCTGAGGTGTAGCCGACTTGGTGTTGCCTATTTTTGTCAGCGGAGACTAACAAGAAGCCATTCTAAGTATAAGCCCACCGTCATTTTTCCATTGTTAAAAAATGTAGGGAAATTTTGCAAGATAGCTTTATAATTAGTAGCTGGAGGGTACGTTTTTTTTTTTTTTTCGTCGGGTCGGTGTCG
Organism: Eulemur rufifrons; assembly: GCF_041146395.1. Taxonomy (NCBI): domain Eukaryota; kingdom Metazoa; phylum Chordata; class Mammalia; order Primates; family Lemuridae; genus Eulemur; species Eulemur rufifrons. The sequence goes on along the minus strand of NC_091003.1, from coordinate 27,708,394 downwards.
ATGGAGGGGTCAGGCCCTCTATAAATTTGCTGGTTTGTTTTTATTACCCCCAGAGAGGGGAAGTCGGCATTTGATGGCAGCTGAAAAGTGCGGATACTCTTTCAGAGAATTAAACAGCATTCGCATGGTCATCCCGTTCCTTTAAGAATCCTGGAAGGGCGCGCTGGCTCACGCCTGTAATCCTAGCACTCTGGGAGGCCGAGGCGGGTGGATCGCTCGAGGTCAGGAGTTCGAGACCAGCCTGAGCAAGAGCGAGACCCCGTCTCTACTAAAAATAGAAAGACATTATATGGACAACTAAAAATCTATATAGAAAAAATTAGCCGGGCATAGTGGCGCATGCCTGCAGTCCCAGCTACTCGGGAGGCTGAGGCAGTAGGATCGTTTAAGCCGAGGAGTCTGAGGTTGCTGTGAACTAAGCTGACGCCACGGCACTCACTCTAGCCTGGGCAACAAATTGAGACTCTGTCTCAAAAAAAAAAAAAAAAAAAAAAAGAATCCTTTGCTTCATCAGCTGGGAATCCACCATGGTTCTATACACTCCTCTATGCGTGGGCACAGGTACCTGGCTTGTTCCAAGAAGTATGCCGCAGAGCTTTTCAATTAACCACTACGTTGAAAATTATTTGCAGGTTTTCAGCGTTTCACCATAATTGTGATAAGGTTTGTATGTGCCTGCTGAAACCCAAGATGGCTGCCACGGACATAACTATGCTGAGGCGTAGCTCACTTGGTGTTTCCTATTTTTGTCAGTGGAGACTGACAAGAAGCCATTCTTTTAAGTATAATCCCACCATGATTTTTCCATTGTTTAAAAATGCAGGGAAATTGTGCAAGTTAGCATTATAATTAGTAGCTGGAGGGTACTTTTTTTTTTTTTGTGGTGTCGGTGTGGATGGGGGTGCAAGGCCCTCTAGATGTTCGCTGGTTTCTTTTTATTATCCCGAGAGAGGAGAAGTGGGCTTGTTGTTGGCAGGTGAAAAGTGCGGATTCTGTTTCAAAGAATTAAACAGGATCCGCATGGTCATCCGCTACCTTTAAGAATCCTTTGCTTCATCAGCTGGGAAACCACCATGGTTCTATATACTCCCGTATGGGTGGGCACAGGTGACTGGCTTGTTCCAAGAAGTATGCCACAGAGGTTTTCAAATAAAAAGTACATTGAAAATTATTTGCAGGTGTTCAGCTTTTCATCATAATTGCGACAACGTTTGTATGTGCCTTGAAACCCAAGATGGCTCCCACAGACATAACTATGCCGAGGCGTAGCTGACTTGGTTTTGCCGATTTTTGTTAGTGGAGACTGACAAGAAGCCATTCTTCTAAGTATCATGCCGCCCTCATTTTTCCGTTGGATAAAAATGAAGGGAAATTTTGGAAGTTAGCATTATAATTAGTAGCTGGAGGGTACGGTTTTTTTTTTGTGTGTGTGGTCGATGTCGATGGGGGGGGTCAGGCCCTGTGTCAGTTAGCTGGTTAGTTTTTATTATCCCCAGAGAGGAGAAGTGGGCATGTGTTTGGCAGGTGAAAAGGGCGGATTCTGTTTCAGAGAATTAACGATGATCCCCATGGTCATCCCGTTCCTTTAATAATCCTTTACTTCATCAGCTGGAAATCCACCATGGTTCTATATACTCCTCTATGTGTGGGCACAGGTACCTGGCTTGTTCCAAGAAGTATGCTGGAGAGTTCTCAAATTAACCAGTACGCTGAAAATTATTTGCAGGTTTTCAGCGTTTCACCATAATTTTGATAACGTTTGTATGTGCCTCCTGAAACCCAAGAAGGCTGCGACGGACATAACTATGCTGAGGAGTAGCTGACTTGGTGTTGCCTATTTTTGTTAGTTGAGACAGACAAGAAGCCATTCTTCTAAGTATCATCCGACCACCCTTTTTCCATTGTTTTAAAATGCAGGGAAATTTTGCAAGTTAGCATTATAATTAGTAGCTGGACGGTACGGTTTTTTTTGTGTGTGTGGTCGATGTGGATGGGGGGGTCAGGCCCTCTGTCAGTTCGCTGGTTAGTTTTTATTATCCCCAGAGAGGAGAAGTGGGCATGTGTTTGGCAGGAGAAAAGGGCGGATTCTGTTTCAGAGAATTAACGATGATCCCCATGGTCATCCCGTTCCTTTAATAATCCTTTACTTCATCAGCTGGAAATCCACCATGGTTCTATATACTCCTCTTTGCGTGGGAACAGGTAACTGGCTTGTTCCAAGAAGTATGCCGCAGAGCTTTTCAATTAACCAGTACGTTGAAAATTATTTGCAGGTGTTCAGCGTTTCACCATAATTGTGATAACGTTTGTTTGTACCTCCTGAAACCCAAGATGGCTGACACGAACATAACTAAGCTGAAGCGTAGCTGACTTGGTTTTGCCAATTTTTGTTAGTGGAGACTGACAAGAATCCATTCTTCTAAGGATCATCTCACCATCATTTTTCCATTGTTTAAAAATGCAGGATAATTTTGCAAGTTAGCATTATAATTAGTAGCTGGAGGCTACGTTGTTGTTTTTTTTTTTCCTGTGGGGTCGGTGTGGATGTGTTGGTCAGGCCCTCTGTCAGTTCGCTGGTTTGTTTTTATTATCCCCAGAGAGGAGAAGTGGGTATTAGTATGGCAGGTGAAAACTGCGGATCTGTTTCAGAGAATTAAACAGGATCCGCATGGTCATCCCGTTCCTTTAAGAATCCTTTGCTTCATGAGCTGGGAATCCACCATGGTTCTATATACTTCTCTATGCGTGGGCACAGGAAAATGGCTTGTTCCAAGAAGTATGCCTCAGAGCTTTTCAATTAACCAGTATGTTGAAAATCCTTTGCAGGTTTTCAGCGTTTCAGCATAATTGTGATAACGTGTGTATGTGTCTCGTGAAACCCAATGTGGCTGCCAAGGACATAAGTATGCTGAGGCGTAGCTGACTTCTTGTTGCCTATTTTTGTAAGTGGAGACTGACAAGAAGCCATTCTTCTAAGTATCATCCCACCATCATTTTTCCATTGTTTAAAAATGCAGGGAAATTTTGCAAGTTAGCATGATAATTAGTAGCTGGAGGGTACTTTTTTTATTTTTTTTGTGGGGTCAGTGTGGATGGGTTGGTCAGGCCATCTGTCAATTCACTGGTTTGTTTTTATTATCCCCAGAGAGGAACAGTGGGCATATATTTGGCAGGTGAAAAGTGCGGATTCTGTTTCAGAGAATTAAACAGGATCCCCATGGTCATCTCATTCCTTTAAGAATCCTTTGCTTCATCAGCTCGGATTCCACCATGTTTCTATATACTCCTCTATGCGTGGGCACAGGTACCTGGCTTGTTCCAAGAAGTATGCTGGAGAGTTTTCAAATTAACCAGTACGTTGAAAATTATTTGCAGGTTTTCAGCGTTTCACCATAATTTTGATAACGTTTGTATGTGCCTCCTGAAACCAAAGAAGGCTGCGACGGACATAACTATGCTGAGGAGTAGTTGACTTGGTGTTGCCTATTTTTGTTAGTGGAGATTGACAAGAAACCATTCTTCTAAGTATCATCCCACCACCATTTTTCCATTGTTTAAACTGCCGGGAAATTTTGCAAGTTAGCATTATAATTAGTAGCTGGAGGCTACGGTGTTTTGATTTTTTTTCCTGTGGGGTCGGTGAGGATGTGTTGGTCAGGCCCTCTGTCAGTTCGCTGGTTAGTTTTTATTATCCCCAGAGAGGAGAAGTGGGCATGTGTTTGGCAGGAGAAAAGGGCGGATTCTGTTTCAGAGAATTAACGATGATCCCCATAGTCATCCCGTTCCTTTAATAATCCTTTACTTCATCAGCTGGAATTCCACCATGGTTTTATATACTCCTCTTTGCGTGGGAACAGGTAACTGGCTTGTTCCAAGAAGTATGCCACAGAGCTTTTCAATTAACCAGTACGATGAAAATTACTTGCAGGTATTCAGCGTTTCACCATAATTGTGAAAACGTTTATTTGTGCCTCCTGAAACCCAAGAAGGCTGCGACGGACATAATTATGCTGAGGAGTAGCTGACTTGGTGTTGCCTATTTTTGTTAGTGGAGACTGACAAGAAGCCATTCTTCTAAGTATCATCCCACCACCATTTTTCCATTGTTTTTAAATGCAGGGAAATTTTGCAAGTTAGCATTATAATTAGTAGCTGGAGGGTACGTTTTTTTTTTTTGTGTGGTCGATGTGGATGGGGGGGTCAGGCCCTCTGTCAGTTCGCTGGCTAGTTTTTATTATCCCCAGAGAGGAGAAGTGGGCATGTGTTTGGCAGGTGAAAAGGGCGGATTCTGTTTCAGAGAATTAACGATGATCCCCATGGTCATCCCATTCCTTTAATAATCTTTTATTTCACCAACTGGAAATCCACCATGGTTCTATATACTCCTCTTTGCGTGGGAACAGGTAACTGGCTTGTTCCAAGAAGTATGTCGCAGAGCTTTTCAATTAACCAGTACGTTGAAAATTATTTGCAGGTGTTCAGCGTTTCAACATAATTGTGATAACGTTTGTTTGTGCCTCCTGAAACCCAAGAAGGCTGCGACGGACATAACTATGCTGAGGCGTAGCTGACTTGGTGTTGCCTATTTTTGTTAGTGGAGACTGACAAGAATCCATTCTTCCAAGTATCATCTCACCATGATTTTTCCATTGTTTAAAAATGCAGGGAAATTTTGCAAGTTAGCATTATAATTAGTAGCTGGAGGCTACGGTGTTTTTTTTTTTTTCCTGTGCGTTCGGTGTGGATGTGTTGGTCAGGCCCTCTGTCACTTCGCTGGTTTGTTTTTATTATCCCCAGAGAGGAGAAGTGGGTATTAGTATGGCAGATGAAAACTGCGGATCAGTTTCAGAGAATTAAACAGGATCCGCATGGTAATCCCGTTCCTTTATGAATCCTTTGCTTCATGAGCTGGGAATCCACCATGGTTCTATATACTTCTCTATGCGTGGGCACAGGAAACTCGCTTGTTCCAAGAAGTATGCCTCAGAGCTTTTAAATTACCCAGTATGTTGAAAATCCTTTGCAGGTTTTCAGCGTTTCACCATAATTGTGATAACGTGTGTATGTGCCTACTGAAACCAAATATGGCTGCTACGGACATAACTATGCTGAGGCGTAGCTGACTTGGTGTTGCGTATTTTTGTCAGTGGAGACTGACAAGAAGCCATTCTTCTAAGTATCATCCCACCATCATTTCTCCATTGTTTAAAAATGCAGGGAAATTTTGCAAATTGGCATTATAATTAGTAGCTGGAGGGTACTTTTTTTTCTGTGGGGTCGGTCAGGATGGGTGTTCAGGCCCTCTGTCAGATCACTGGTTTGTTTTTATTATCGCCAGAGAAGACTAGTGGGCATGTGTTTGGCAGGAGAAAAGTGCGGATTCTGTTTCAGAGAATTAAACAGGATCCGCATGGTCATCTCATTCCTTTAGGAATCCTTTGCTTCATCAGCTGGGAATCCACCATGTTTCTATATACTCCTCTATGTGTGGGCACAGGTAACTGGCTTCTTCCAAGAAGTATGCCGCAGAGCTTTTCAATTAAGCAGTACGTTGAAAATTATTTGCAGGTTTTCAGCGTTTCAACATAATTTTGATATGTTTGTATGTGTCTCCTGAAACCCAATATGGCTGCCAAGGACATAAGTATGCTGAGGCGTAGCTGACTTCGTGTTGCCTATTTTTGTTAGTGGAGACTGACAAGAAGCCATTCTTCTAAGTATCATTCCACCACCATTTTTCCATTGTTTAAAAATGCAGGGAAATTTTGCAAGTTAGCATTATAATTAGTAGCTGGAGGGTACTTTTTTTTTTTTTGTAGGGTCAGTGTGGATGGGTTGGTCAGGCCATCTGTCAATTCACTGGTTTGTTTTTATTGTCCCCAGAGAGGAGAAGTGGGCATGTGTTTGGGAGGTCAAAAGTGCGGATTCTCTTTCAGAGAATTAAACAGGATCCGCATGGTCATCTCATTCGTTTAAGAATCCTTTGCTTCATCAGCTGGGATTCCACCATGTTTCTATATACTCCTCTATGCGTGGGCACAGGTACCTGGCTTGTTCCAAGAAGTATGCTGGAGAGTTTTCAAATTAACCAGGACGTTGAAAATTATTTGCAGGTTTTCAGCTTTTCACCATAATTTTGATAACGTTTGTATGTGCCTCCTGAAACCCAAGAAGGCTGCGACGGACATAACTATGCTGAGGAGTAGCTGACTTGGTGTTGCCTATTTTTGTTAGTGGAGACTGACAAGAAGCCATTCTTGTAAGTATCATCCCACCACCATTTTTCCATTGTTTTAAAATGCAGGGAAATTTTGCAAGTTAGCATTATAATTAGTAGCTGGAGGGTACGGTTTTTTTTTTGTCTGTGGTCGATGTGGATGGGGGGGGTCAGGCCCTCTGTCAGTTCGCTGGTTAGTTTTTATTTTCCCCAGAGAGGAGAAGTGGGCATGTGTTTGGCAGGTGAAACGGGCGGATTCTGTTTCAGAGAATTAACGATGATCCCCATGGTCATCCCGTTCCTTTAATAATCCTTTACTTCATCAGCTGGAAATCCACCATGGTTCTATATACTCCTCTTTGCGTGGGAACAAATAACTGGCTTGTTCCAAGAAGTATGCCGCAGAGCTTTTCAATTAACCACTACGTTGAAAATTATTTGCAGGTGTTCAACGTTTCACCATAATTGTGATAACGTTTGTTTGTGCCTCCTGAAACCCAAGAAGGCTGCGACGGACATAACTATGCTGCGGAGTAGCTGACTTGGTGTTGCCTATTTTTGTTAGTGGAGAATGACAAGAAGCCATTCTTCTAAGTATCATCCCACCACCATTTTTCCATTGTTTTAAAATGCAGGGAAATTTTGCAAGTTAGTATTATAATTAGTAGCCGGAGGGTACTTTTTTTTTTTGTGGGGTAGGTGTGGATGGGGGTGCAAGGCCCTCTACATGTTCGCTGGTTTGTTTTTATTATCCCCAGAGAGGAGAAGTGGACATGTTGTTGGCAGGTGAAAAGTGCGGAATCCCCTTCAAAGAATTAAACAGGATCCGCATGGTCATCTGCTTCCTTTAAGAATTCTTTGCTTCATCAGCTGGGAAACCACCATGGTTCTATATACTCCCGTATGGGTGGGCACAGTTACTGGCTTGTTCCAAGAAGTATGCCACAGAGCTTTTCAAATAAAAAGTACATTGAAAATTATTTGCAGGTGTTCAGAGGTTCATCATAATTGCGACAACGTTTGTATGTGCCTTGAAAGCCAAGATGGCTGCCACAGACATAACTATGCTGAGGCGTAGCTGACTTGGTTTTGCCGATTTTTGTTAGTGGAGACTGACAAGAAGCCATTCTTCTAAGTACCATCACACCACCATTTTTCCATTGTTTTAAAATGCAGGGAAATTTTGCAAGTTAGCATTATAATTAGTAGCTGGAGGGTACGGTTTTTTTGTGAGTGTGTGGTCGATGTGGATGTGTTGGTCAGGCCCTCTGTCAGTTCGCTGGTTAATTTTAATTATCCCCAGAGAGGAGAAGTGGGCATGTGTTTGGCAGGTGAAAAGGGCGGATTCTGTTTCAGAGAATTAAACAGGATCCGCATGGTCATCTCATTCCTTTAAGAATCCTTTGCTTCATCAGCTGGGATTCCAGAATGTTTCTATATACTCGTCTATGCGTGGGCACAGGTACCTGGCTTGTTCCAAGAAGTATGCTGCAGAGCTTTTCAATTAACCACTACGTTGAAAATTATTTGCAGGTTTTCAGCGTTTCACCATAATTTTGATAACCTTTGTATGTGCCTCCTGAATCCCAAGAAGGCTCCGACGGACATAACTATGCTGAGGAGTAGCTGACTTGGTGTTGCCTATTTTTGTTAGTGGAGACTGACAAGAAGCCATTCTTCTAAGTATCATCCCACCACCATTTTTCCATTGTTTTAAAATGCAGGGAAATTTTGCAAGTTAGCATTATAACTAGTAGCTGGAGGGTACGGATTTTTTTTTTTTGTGTGTGTGGACGATGTGGATGGGGGGGTCAGGCCCTCTGTCAGTTCGCTGGTTAGTTTTTATTATCCCCAGAGAGGAGAAGTGGGCATGTGTTTGGCAGGTGAAAAGGGCGGATTCTGTTTCAGAGAATTAACGATGATCTCCATGGTCATCCCGTTCCTTTAATAATCCTTTACTTCATCAGATGGAAATCCACCATGGTTCTATATACTTCTCTTTGCGTGGGAACAGGTAACTGGCTTGTTCCAAGAAGTATGCCTCAGAGCTTTTCAATTAACCACTACGTTGAAAATTATTTGCAGGTGTTCAGCGTTTCACCATAATTGTGATAACGTTTGTTTGTGCCTCCTGAAACCCAAGAAGGCTGCGACGGACATAACTATGCTGAGGAGTAGCTGACTTGGTGTTGCCTATTTTTGTTAGTGGAGACTGACAGGAAGCCATTCTTCTAAGTATCATCCCACCACCATTTTTCCATTGTTTTAAAATGCAGGGAAATTTTGCAAGTTAGCATTATAATTAGTAGCTGGATGGTACGGTTTTTTTTTGTTTGTGTGGTCGATGTGGATGTGTTGGTCAGGCCCTCTGTCAGTTCGCTGGTTTGTTTTTATTATCCCCAGAGAGGAGAAGTGGGTATTAGTATGGCAGGTGAAAACTGCGGATCTGTTTCAGAGAATTAAACAGGATCCGCATGGTAATCCTGTTCCTTTAAGAATCCTTTGCTTCATGAGCTGGGAATCCACCATGGTTTATATACTTCTCTATGCGTGGGCACAGGAAACTGGCTTGTTCCAAGAAGTATGCCTCAGAGCTTTTCAATTAACCAGTATGTTGAAAATCCTTTGCAGGTTTTCAGCGTTTCACCATAATTGTGATAACGTGTGTCTGTGCCTACTGAAAACAAATATGGCTGCTACGGACATAACTATGCTGAGGCGTAGCTGACTTGGTGTTGCGTATTTTTGTCAGTGGAGACTGACAAGAAGCCATTCTTTTAAGTATCATCCCACCATCATTTCTCCATTGTTTAAAAATGCAGGGAAATTTTGCAAATTGGCATTATAATTAGTAGCTGGAGGGTACTTTTTTTTTTTGTGGGGTTGTTCAGGATGGGTGTTCAGGCCCTCTGTCAGATCGCTGGTTTGTTTTTATTATCGCCAGAGAAGAGTAGTGGGCATGTGTTTGGCAGGTGAAAAGTGCAGATTCTGTTTCAGAGAATTAAACAGGATCTGCATGGTCATCTCATTCCTTTACGAATCCTTTGCTTCATCAGCTGGGATTCCACCATGTTTCTATATACTCCTCTATGCGTGGGCACAGGTACCTGGCTTGTTCCAAGAATTATGCTGGAGAGTTTTTAAATTAACCAGTACGTTGAAAATTATTTGCAGGTTTTCAGCGTTTCACCATAATTTTGATAACGTTTGTATGTGCCTCCTGAAACCCAAGAAGGCTGCGACGGACATAACTATGCTGAGGAGTAGCTGACTTGGTGTTCCCTATTTTTGTTAGTGGAGACAGACAAGAAGCCATTCTTCTAAGTATCATCCCACCACCATTTTTCCATTGTTTTAAAATGCAGGGAAATTTTGCAAGTTAGTATTATAATTAGTAGCTGGAGGGTACTTTTTTTTTTTGTGGGGTAGGTGTGGATGGGGGTGCAAGGCCCTCTAGATGTTCGCTGGTTTGTTTTTATTATCCCCAGAGAGGAGAAGTGGGCATGTTGTTGGCAGGTGAAAAGTGCGGATTCTGTTTCAAAGAATTATACAGGATCCGCATGGTCATCCGCTTCCTTTAAGAATTCTTTGCTTCATCACCTGGGAAACCACCATGGTTCTATATACTCCCATATGGGTGGGCACAGGTTACTGGCTTGTTCCAAGAAGTATGCCACAGAGCTTTTCAAATAAAAAGTACATTGAAAATTATTTGCAGGTGTTCAGCGGTTCATCATAATTGCGACAACGTTTGTATGTGCCTTGAAACCCAAGATGGCTGCCACAGACATAAATATGCTGAGGCGTAGCTGACTTGGTTTTGCCGATTTTTGTTAGTGGAGACTGACAAGAAGCCATTCTTCTAAGTATCATCCCACCACCATTTTTCCATTGTTTTAAAATGCAGGGAAATTTTGCAAGTTAGCATTATAATTAGTAGCTGGAGGGTACGGTTTTTTTGTGAGTGTGTGGTCGATGTGGATGTGTTGGTCAGGCCCTCTGTCAGTTCGCTGGTTAGTTTTTATTATCCCCACAGAGGAGTTGTGGGCATGTGTTTGGCAGGTGAAAAGGGCGGATTCTGTTTCAGAGAATTAACGATGATCCCCATGGTCATCCCGTTCCTTTAATAATCCTTTACTTCATCAGCTGGAAATCCACCATGGTTATATATACTCCTCTTTGCGTGGACCAGGTAAGTGGCTTGTTCCAAGAAGTATGCTGCAGAGCTTTTCAATTAACCAGTACTTTGAAAATTATTTGCAGGTGTTCAGCGTTTCACCATAATTGTGATAACGTTTGTTTGTGCATCCTGAAACCCAAGATGGCTGCCACGAACATAACGATGCAGACTCGTAGCTGACTTGGTTTTGCCTATTTTTGTTAGTGGAGACTGACAAGAATCCATTCTTCTAAGTATCATCTCACCATCATTTTTCCATTGTTTAAAAATGCAGGATAATTTTGCAAGTTAGCATTATAATTAGTAGCTGGAGGCTACGGTGTTTTTTTTTATTTTCCTATGGGGTCGGTGTGGATGTGTTCGTCAGGCACTCTGTCAGTTCGCTGGTTTGTTTTTATTATCCCCAGAGAGGAAAAGTGGGCATTAGTATGGCAGGTGAAAACTGCGGATCTGTTTCAGAGAATTAAACAGGATCCGCATGGTAATCCCGTTCCTTTAAGAATCCTTTACTTCATGAGCTGGGAATCCACCATGGTTCTGTATACTTCTCTATGCGTGGGCACAGGAAACTGGCTTGTTCCAAGAAGTATGCCTCAGAGCATTTCAATTAACCAGTATGTTGAAAGTCCTTTGCAGGTTTTCAGCGTTTCACCATAATTGTGATAACGTGTGTATGTGTATCCTGAAACCCAATATGGCTGCCAAGGACATAAGTATTCTGAGGCGTAGCTGACTTCGTGTTGCCTATTTTTGTTAGTGGAGACTGACAAGAAGCCATTCTTCTAAGAAGCATCCCACCATCATTTTTCCATTGTTTAAAAATGCAGGGAAATTTTGAAAATTGGCATTATAATTCGTAGCTGGTGGGTACTTTTTTTTTGTGGGGTCGGACAGGATGGGTGTTCAGGCCCTCTGTCAGATCGCTGGTTTGTTTTTATTATCCCCAGAGAAGAGTAGTGGGCATGTGTTTGGCAGGTGAAAAGCGCGGATTCTGTTTCAGAGAATTAAACAGGATCCGCATGGTCATCTCATTCCTTTAAGAATCCTTTGCTTCATCAGCTGGGATTCCACCATGTTTCTATATACTCCTCTATGCGTGGGCACAGGTACCTGGCTTGTTCCAAGAAATATGCTGGAGAGTTTTCAAATTAACCAGTACGTTGAAAATTATTTGCAGGTTTTCAGCGTTTCCCCATAATTTTGATAACGTTTGTATGTGCCTCCTGAAACCCAAGAAGGCTGCGACGGACATAACTATGCTGAGGAGTAGCTGACTTGGTGTTGCCTATTTTTATTAGTGGAGACAGACAAGAAGCCATTCTTCTAAGTATCATCCCACCACCATTTTTCCATTGTTTTAAAATGCAGGGAAACTTTGCAAGTTAGCATTATAATTAGTAGCTGGGGGCTACGGTGTTTTTTTTTTCTTTTTTCCTCTGGGGTCGGTGTGGATGTGTTGGTCAGGCCCTCTGTCAGTTCGCTGGTTAGTTTTTATTATCCCCAGAGAGGAGAAGTGGGCATGTGTTTGGCAGGTGAAAAGGGCGGATTCTGTTTCAGAGAATTAACGATGATCCCCATGGTCATCCCGTTCCTTTAATAATCCTTTACTTCATCAGCTGGAAATCCACCATGGTTCTATATACTCCTCTTTGCGTGGGAACAGGTAACTGGCTTGTTCCAAGAAGTATGCCACAGAGCTTTTCAATTAACCAGTACTTTGAAAATTATTTGCAGGTGTTCAGCGTTTCACCATAATTGTGATAACGTTTGTTTGTGCCTCCTGAAACCCAAGATGGCTGTCACCAACATAACTATGCTGAGGCGTAGCTGACTTGGTTTTGCCTATTTTTGTTAGTGGAGACTGACAAGAATCCATTCTTCTAAGTATCATCTCACCAACATTTCTCCATTGTTTAAAAATGCAGGATAATTTTGCAAGTTAGCATTATAATTAGTAGCTGGAGGCTACGGTTTTTTTTTTTTTTTTTCCTGTGGGGTCGGTGTGGATGTGTTGGTCAGGCCCTCCGTCAGTTCGCTGGTTTGTTTTTATTATCCCCAGAGAGGAGAAGTGGGTATTAGTATGGCAGGTGAAAACTGCGGATCTGTTTCAGAGAATTAAACAGGATCCGCATGGTAATCCCGTTCCTTTAAGAATCCTTTGCTTCATGAGCTGGGAATCCACCATGGTTCTATATACTTCTCTATGCGTGGGCACAGGAAACTGGCTTGTTCCAAGAAGTATGCCTCAGAGCTTTTCAATTAACCAGTATGTTGAAAATCCTTTGCAGGTTTTCAGCGTTTCACCATAATTGTGATATCGTGTGTATGTGTCTCCCGAAACCCAATATGGCTGCCAAGGACATAAGTATGCTGAGGCGTAGCTGACTTCATGTTGCCTATTTCTGTTAGTGGAGACTGACAAGAAGCCATTCTTCTAAGAAGCATCCCACCATCATTTTTCCATTGTTTAAAAATGCAGGGAAATTTTGCAAGTTAGCATTATAATTAGCAGCTGGAGGGTACTTTTTTTTTTTTTTGTGGGGTCAGTGTGGATGGGTTGGTCAGCCCATCTGTCAGATTGCTGGTTTGTTTTTTTTATCCCCAGAGAGGAAAAGTGGGCATGTGTTTGGCAGGTGAAAAGTGCGGATTCTGTTTCAGAGAATTAAACAGGATCCGCATGGTCATCTCATTCCTTTAAGAATCCTTTGCTTCATCAGGTGGGATTCCACTATGTTTCTATATACTCCTCTATGCGTGGGCACAGGTATCTGGCTTGTTCCAAGAAGTATGCCGCAGAGCTTTTCAATTAACCACTACGTTGAAAATTATTTGCAGGTTTTCAGCGTTTCACCATAATTTTGATAACGTTTGTATGTGCCTCCTGAAACCCAAGAAGGCTGCAACGGACATAACTATGCTGAGGAGTAGCTGACTTGGTGTTGCCTATTTTTGTTAGTGGAAACTGACAAGAAGCCATTCTTCTAAGTATCATCCCACCACCATTTTTCCATTGTTTTAAAATGCAGGGAAATTTTGCAAGTTAGCATTATAATTAGTAGCTGGAGGGTACGGTTTTTTTGTGTGTGTCGTCGATGTGGATGGGGGGGGTCAGGCCTTCTGTCAGTTCGCTGGTTAGTTTTTATTATCCCCAGAGAGGAGAAGTGGGCATGTGTTTGGCAGGTGAAAAGGGCGGATTCTGTTTCAGAGAATTAACGATGATCCCCATGGTCATCCCGTTCCTTTAATAATCCTTTACTTCATCAGCTGGAAATCCTCCATGGTTCAATATACTCCTCTTTGCGTGGGTACAAGTAACTGGCTTGTTCCATGAAGTATGCCACAGAGCTTTTCAATTAACCACTACGTTCAAAATTATTTGCAGGTGTTCAGCGTTTCACCATAATTGTGATAACGTTTGTTTGTGCCTCATGAAACCCAAGAAGGCTGCGACGGACATAATTATGCTGAGGAGTAGCTGACTTGGTGTTGCCTATTTTTGTTAGTGGAGACTGACAAGAAGCCATTCTTCTAAGTATGATCCCATGACCATTTTTCCATTGTTTAAAAATGCAGGGAAATTTTGCAAGTTAGCATTATAATTAGTAGCTGGAGGGTACGGGTTTTTTTTGTGTGTGTGGTCGATGTGGATGTGTTGGTCAGGCCCTCTGTCAGTTCGCTGGTTTGTTTTTATTATCCCCAGAGAGGAGAAGTGGGTATTAGTATGGCAGGTGAAAACTGCGGATCTGTTTCAGAGAATTAAACAGGATCCGCATGGTAATCCTGTTCCTTTAAGAATCCTTTGCTTCATGAGCTGGGAATCCACCATGGTTCTATATACTTCTCTATGCGTGGGCACAGGAAACTGGCTTGTTCCAAGAAGTATGCCTCAGAGCTTTTCAATTAACCAGTATGTTGAAAATCCTTTGCAGGTTTTCAGCGTTTCACCATAATTGTGATAACGTGTGTATGTGCCTACTGAAACCAAATATGGCTGCTACGGACATAACTATGCTGAGGCGTACCTGACTTGGTGTTGCGTATTTTTGTCAGTGGAGACTGACAAGAAGCCATTCTTCTAAGTATCATCCCACCATCATTTCTCCATTGTTTAAAAATGCAGGGAAATTTTGCAAATTGGCATTATAATTAGTAGCTGGAGGGTACTTTTTTTTTTTGTGGGGTAGGTCAGGATGGGTGCTCAGGCCCTCTGTCAGATCGCTGGTTTGTTTTTATTATCCCCAGAGAAGAGTAGTGGGCATGTGTTTGGCAGGTGAAAAGTGCGGATTCTCTTTCAGAGAATTAAACAGGATCCGCATGGTCATCTCATTCCTTTAATAATCCTTTGCTTGATCAGCTGGGATTCCACCATGTTTCTATATACTTCTCTATGCGTGGGCACAGGAAACTGGCTTGTTCCAAGAAGTATGCCTCAGAGCTTTTCAATTAACCAGTATGTTGAAAATCCTTTGCAGGTTTTCAGCGTTTCACCAAAGTTGTGATAACGTGTGTATGTGCCTACTGAAACCAAATATGGCTGCTACGGACATAACTATGCTGAGGCGTAGCTGACTTGGTGTTGCCCATTTTTGTCAGTGGAGACTGACAAGAAGCCATTCTTCTAAGTATCATCCCACCATCATTTCTCCATTGTTTAAAAATGCAGGGAAATTTTGCAAATTGGCATTATAATTAGTAGCTGGAGGGTACTTTTTTTTTGTAGGGTCCGTCAGGATGGGTGTTCAGGCCCTCTGTCAGATCGCTGGTTAGTTTTTATTATCCCCAGAGAGGAGAAGTGGGCATGTTTTTGGCAGGTGAAAAGGGCGGATTCTGTTTCAGAGAATTAACGATGATCCCCATGGTCATCCCGTTCCTTTAATAATCCTTTACTTCATCAGCTGGAAATCCACCATGGTTCTATATACTCCTCTTTGCGTGGGAACAGGAAACTGGCTTGTTCCAAGAAGTATGCCTCAGAGCTTTTCAATTAACCACTACGTTGAAAATTATTTGCAGGTGTTCAGCGTTTCACCATAATTGTGATAACCTTTGTTTGTGCCTCCTGAAACCCAAGAAGGCTGCGACGGACATAACTATGCTGAGGAGTAGCTGACTTGGTGTTGCCTATTTTTGTTAGTGGAGACTGACAAGAAGCCATTCTTCTAAGTATCATCCCACCACCATTTTTCCATTGTTTTAAAATGCAGGGAAATTTTGCAAGTTAGCATTATAATTAGTAGCTGGAGGCTACGGTGTTTTGTTTTTTTTTTCCTGTGGGGTCGGTGTGGATGTGTTGGTCAGGCCCTCTGTCAGTTCGCTGGTTTGTTTTTATTATCCCCAGAGAGGAGAAGTGGGTATTAGTATGGCAGGTGAAAACTGCGGATCTGTTTCAGAGAATTAAACAGGATCCGCATGGTAATCCCGTTCCTTTAAGAATCCTTTGCTTCATGAGCTGGGAATCCACCATGGTTCTATATACTTCTCTATGCGTGGACACAGGAAACTGGCTTGTTCCAAGAAGTATGCCTCAGAGCTTTTCAATTAACCAGTATGTTGGAAATCCTTTGCAGGTTTTCAGCGTTTCACCATAATTGTGATAACGTGTGTATGTGTCTTCTGAAAACCAATATGGCTGCCAAGGACATAACTATGCTGAGGCGTAGCTGACTTGGTGTTGCCTATTTTTGTCAGTGGAGACTGACAAGAAGCCATTCTTTTAAGTATCATCCCACCATCATTTCTCCATTGTTTAAAAATGCAGGGAAATTTTGCAAATTGGCATTATAATTAGTAGCTGGAGGGTACTTTTTTTTTTTTGTGGGGTCGGTCAGGATGGGTGTTCAGGCCCTCTGTCAGATCGCTGGTTTGTTTTTATTATCCCCAGAGAAGAGTAGTGGGCATGTGTTTGGCAGGTGAAAAGTGCGGATTCTGTTTCAGAGAATTAAACAGGATCCGCATGGTCATCTCATTCGTTTAAGAATCCTTTGCTTCATCAGCTGGGATTCCACCATGTTTCTATATACTCCTCTATGCGTGGGCACAGGTACCTGGCTTGTTCCAGGAAGTATGCTGGAGAGTTTTCAAATTAACCAGTACGTTGAAAATTATTTGCAGGTTTTCAGCGTTTCACCATAATTTTGATAACGTTTGTATGTGCCTCCTGAAACCCAAGAAGGATGCGACGGACATAACTATGCTGAGGAGTAGCTGACTTGGTGTTGCCTATTTTTGTTAGTGGAGGCAGACAAGAAGCCATTCTTCTAAGTATCATCCCACCACCATTTTTCCATTGTTTTAAAATGCAGGGAAATTTTGCAAGTTAGCATTATAATTAGTAGCTGCAGGGTACGATTTTTTTTTTGTGTGATCGATGTGGATGGGGGGTCAGGCCCTCTGTCAGTTCGCTGGTTAGTTTTTATTATAACCAGAGAGGAGAAGTGGGCATGTGTTTGGCAGGAGAAAAGGGCGGATTCTGTTTCAGAGAATTAACGATGATCACCATGCTCATCCCGTTCCTTTAATAATCCTTTACTTCATCAGCTGGAAATCCACCATGGTTCTATACACTCCTCTTTGCGTGGGAACAGGAAACTGACTTGTTCCAAGAAGTATGCCGCAGAGCTTTTCAATTAACCACTACGTTGAAAATTATTTGCAGGTGTTCAGCGTTTCACCATAATTGTGATAACGTTTGTTTGTGCCTCCTGAAACCCAAAAAGGCTACGACGGACATAACTATGCTGAGGAGTAGCTGACTTGGTGTTGCCTATTTTTGTTAGTGGAGACTGACAGGAAGCCATTCTTCTAAGTATCATCCCACCACCATTTTTCCATTGTTTTAAAATGCAGGGAAATTTTGCAAGTTAGCATTATAATTAGTAGCTGGAGGCTACGGTGTTTTTTATTTTTTTTCCTGTGGGGTCGGTGTGGATGTGTTGGTCAGGCCCTCTGTCAGTTCGCTGGTTTGTTTTTATTACCCCCAGAGAGGAGAAGTGGGTATTAGTATGGCAGGTGAAAACTGCGGATCTGTTTCAGAGAATTAAACAGGATCCGCATGGTAATCCCGTTCCTTTCAGAATCCTTTGCTTCATGAGCTGGGAATCCACCATGGTTCTATATACTTCTCTATGTGTGGACACAGGAAACTGGCTTGTTCCAAGAAGTATGCCTCAGAGCTTTTCAATTAACCAGTATGTTGAAAATCCTTTGCAGGTTTTCAGCGTTTCACCATAATTGTGATAACGTGTGTATGTGTCTCCTGAAACCCAATATGGCTGCCAAAGACATAAGAATGCTGAGGCGTAGCTGACTTCGTGTTGCCTATTTTTGTTAGTGGAGACTGACAGGAAGCCATTTTTCTAAGTATCATCCCACCATCATTTTTCCATTGTTTAAAAATGCAGAGAAATTTTGCAAGTTAGCATTATAATTAGTAGCTGGAGGGTACTTTTTTTTTTTTTGTTTGTCGGGTCAGTTTGGATGGGTTGGTCAGGCCATCTGTCAATTCACTGGTTTGTTTTTATTATCCCCAGAGAGGATAAGTGGGCATGTGTTTGGCAGGTGAAAAGTGCGGATTCTGTTTCAGAGAATTAAACAGGATCCGCATAGTCATCTCATTCCTTTAAGAGTCCTTTGCTTCATCAGCTGGGATTCCACCATGTTTCTATATACTCCTCTATGCGTGGGCACAGGTACCTGGCTTGTTCCAAGAAGTATGCCGCAGAGATTTTCAAGTAACCACTACGTTGAAAATTATTTGCAGGTTTTCAGCGTTTCACCATAATTTTGATAACGTTTGTATGTGCCTCCTGAAACCCAAGAAGGCTGCCAAGGACATAACTATGCTGAGGAGTAGCTGACTTGGTGTTGCCTATTTTTGTTAGTGAAGACAGACAAGAAGCCATTCTTCTAAGTATCATCCCACCACCATTTTTGCATTGTTTTAAAATGCAGGGAAATTTTGCAAGTTAGCATTATAATTAGTAGCTGGAGGGTACGGTTTTTTTTTGTTTGTGGTCGAGTGGATGGGGGGATCAGGTCCTCTGTCAGTTCGCTGGTTAGTTTTTATTATCCCCAGAGAGGAGAAGTGGGCATGTGTTTGGCAGGTGAAAAGGGCGGATTCTGTTTCAGAGAATTAACGATGATCCCCATGCTCATCCCGTTCCTTTAATAATCCTTTACTTCATCAGCTGGAAATCCACCATGGTTCTATATACTCCTGTTTGCGTGGGCATAGGTAACTGGCTTGTTCCAAGATGTATGCTGCAGAGCTTTTCAATTAACCACTACGTTGAAAATTATTTGCAGGTGTTCAGGGTTTCACCATAATTGTGATAACGTTTGTTTGTGCCTCCTGAAACCCAAGAAGGCTGCGACGGACATAACTATGCTGAGGAGTAGCTGACTTGGTGTTGCCTATTTTTCTTAGTGGAGACTGACAAGAAGCCATTCTTCTAAGTATCATCCCAGAACAATTTTTCCATTGTTTTAAAATGCAGGGAAATTTTGCAAGTTAGCATTATAATTAGTAGCTGGAGGGTACGGTTTTTTTTTTGTGTGTGGTCGATGTCGATGAGGGGGTCAGGCCCTCTGTCAGTTCGCTGGTTAGTTTTTATTATCCCCAGAGAGGAGAAGTGGGCATGTGTTTGCCAGGTGAAAAAGGTGGATTCTGTTTCAGAGAATTAACGGTGATCCCCATGGTCATCCCATTCCTTTAATAATCCTTTACTTCATCAGCTGGAAATCCACCATGGTTCTATATACTACTCTTTGCGTGGGAACAGGTAACTGGGTTGTTCCAAGAAGTATGCCGCAGAGCTTTTCAATTAACCACTACGTAGAAAATTATTTGCAGGTGTTCAGCGTTTCACCATAATTGTGATAACGTTTGTTTTTGCCTCCTGATACCCAAGATGGCTGCCACGAACATAACTATGCTGAGGCGTAGCTGACTTGGTTTTGCCTATTTTTGTTAGTGGAGACTTACAAGAATCCATTCTTCTAAGTATCATCTCACCATCATTTTTCCATTGTTTAAAAATGCAGGAAAATTTTGCAAGTTAGCATTATAATTAGTAGCTGGAGGCTACGGTGTTTTTTTTTTTTTTCCTGTGGGGTCGGTGTG
Source organism: Eulemur rufifrons (assembly GCF_041146395.1). Classification (NCBI taxonomy): domain Eukaryota; kingdom Metazoa; phylum Chordata; class Mammalia; order Primates; family Lemuridae; genus Eulemur; species Eulemur rufifrons. The sequence continues at coordinate 27,688,876 of NC_091003.1, read as the reverse complement.
GATGTGTTGGTCAGGCCGTCTGTCAGTTCGCTGGTTTGCTTTTATTATCCCCAGAGAGGAGAAGTGGGTATTAGTATGGCAGGTGAAAACTGCGGATCTGTTTCAGAGAATTAAACAGGATCCGCATGGTAATCCCGTTCCTTTAAGAATCCTTTGCTTCATGAGCTGGGAATCCACCATGGTTCTATATACTTCTCTATGCGTGGACACAGGAAACTGGCTTGTTCCAAGAAGTATGCCTCAGAGCTTTTCAATTAACCAGTATGTTGAAAATCCTTTGCAGGTTTTCAGCGTTTCACCATAATTGTGATAACGTGTGTATGTGTCTCCTGAAACCCAATATGGCTGCCAAAGACATAAGAATGCTGAGGCGTAGCTGACTTCGTGTTGCCTATTTTTGTTAGTGGAGACTGACAAGAAGCCTTTTTTCTAAGTATCATCCCACCATCATTTTTCCATTGTTTAAAAATGCAGAGAAATTTTGCAAGTTAGCATTATAATTAGTAGCTGGAGGGTACTTTTTTTTTTTTTGTTTGTCGGGTCAGTGTGGATGGGTTGGTCAGGCCATCTGTCAATTCACTGGTTTGTTTTTATTATCCCCAGAGAGGAGAAGTGGGCATGTGTTTGGCAGGTGAAAAGTGCGGATTCTGTTTCAGAGAATTAAACAGGATCCGCATGGTCATCTCATTCCTTTGAGAGTCCTTTGCTTCATCAGCTGGGATTCCACCATGTTTCTATATACTCCTCTATGCGTGGGCACAGGTACCTGGCTTGTTCCAAGAAGTATGCCACAGAGATTTTCAAGTAACCACTACGTTGAAAATTATTTGCAGGTTTTCAGCGTTTCACCATAATTTTGATAACGTTTGTATGTGCCTCCTGAAACCCAAGAAGGCTGCCACGGACATAACTATGCTGAGGAGTAGCTGACTTGGTGTTGCCTATTTTTGTTAGTGAAGACAGACAAGAAGCCATTCTTCTAAGTATCATCCCACCACCATTTTTGCATTGTTTTAAAATGCAGGGAAATTTTGCAAGTTAGCATTATAATTAGTAGCTGGAGAGTACGGTTTTTTTTTGTTTGTGGTCGAGTGGATGGGGGGATCAGGTCCTCTGTCAGTTCGCTGGTTAGTTTTTATTATCCCCAGAGAGGAGAAGTGGGCATGTGTTTGGCAGGTGAAAAGGGCGGATTCTGTTTCAGAGAATTAACGATGATCCCCATGCTCATCCCGTTCCTTTAATAATCCTTTACTTCATCAGCTGGAAATCCACCATGGTTCTATATACTCCTGTTTGCGTGGGCATAGGTAACTGGCTTGTTCCAAGATGTATGCCGCAGAGCTTTTCAATTAACCACTACGTTGAAAATTATTTGCAGGTGTTCAGGGTTTCACCATAATTGTGATAACGTTTGTTTGTGCCTCCTGAAACCCAAGAAGGCTGCGACGGACATAACTATGCTGAGGAGTAGCTGACTTGGTGTTGCCTATTTTTGTTAGTGGAGACTGACAGGAAGCCATTCTTCTAAGTATCATCCCACAACAATTTTTCCATTGTTTTAAAATGCAGGGAAATTTTGCAAGTTAGCATTATAATTAGTAGCTGGAGGGTACGGTTTTTTTTTTGTGTGTGGTCGATGTCGATGAGGGGGTCAGGCCCTCTGTCAGTTCGCTGGTTAGTTTTTATTATCCCCAGAGAGGAGAAGTGGGCATGTGTTTGCCAGGTGAAAAAGGTGGATTCTGTTTCAGAGAATTAACGGTGATCCCCATGGTCATCCCATTCCTTTAATAATCCTTTACTTCATCAGCCGGAAATCCACCATGGTTCTATATACTACTCTTTGCGTGGGAACAGGTAACTGGGTTGTTCCAAGAAGTATGCCGCAGAGCTTTTCAATTAACCACTACGTAGAAAATTATTTGCAGGTGTTCAGCGTTTCACCATAATTGTGATAACGTTTGTTTTTGCCTCCTGATACCCAAGATGGCTGCCACGAACATAACTATGCTGAGGCGTAGCTGACTTGGTTTTGCCTATTTTTGTTAGTGGAGACTTACAAGAATCCATTCTTCTAAGTATCATCTCACCATAATTTTTCCATTGTTTAAAAATGCAGGAAAATTTTGCAAGTTAGCATTATAATTAGTAGCTGGAGGCTACGGTGTTTTTTTTTTTTTTCCTGTGGGGTCGGTGTGGATGTGTTGGTCAGGCCATCTGTCAGTTCGCTGGTTTGTTTTTATTATCCCCAGAGAGGAGAAGTGGGTATTAGTATGGCAGGTGAAACCTGCGGATCTGTTTCAGAGAATTAAACAGGATCCGCATGGTAATCCCGTTCCTTTAAGAATCCTTTGCTTCATGAGCTGGGAATCCACCATGGTTCTATATACTTCTCTATGCGTGGACACAGGAAACTGGCTTTTTCCAAGAAGTATGCCTCAGAGCTTTTCAATTAACCAGTATGTTGAAAATCCTTTGCAGGTTTTCAGCGTTTCACCATAATTGTGATAACGTGTGTATGTGTCTCCTGAAACCCAATATGGCTGCCAAAGACATAAGAATGCTGAGGCATAGCTGACTTCGTGTTGCCTATTTTTGTTAGTGGAGACTGACAAGAAGCCATTTTTCTAAGTATCATCCCACCATCATTTTTCCATTGTTTAAAAATGCAGAGAAATTTTGCAAGTTAGCATTATAATTAGTAGCTGGAGGGTACTTTTTTTTTTTTGTTTGTCGGGTCAGTGTGGATGGGTTGGTCAGGCCATCTGTCAATTCACTGGTTTGTTTTTATTGTCCCCAGAGAGGAGAAGTGGGCATGTGTTTGGCAGGTGAAAAGTGCGGATTCTGTTTCAGAGAATTAAACAGTATCCGCATGGTCATCTCATTCCTTTAAGAATCCTTTGCTTCATCAGCTGGGATTCCACCATGTTTCTATATACTCCTCTATGCGTGGGCACAGGTACCTGGCTTGTTCCAAGAAGTATGCTGGAGAGTTTTCAAATTAACCAGTACGTTGAAAATTATTTGCGGGTTTTCAGCGTTTCACCATAATTTTGATAACGTTTGTATGTGCCTCCTGAAACCCAAGAAGGCTGCGACGGACATAACTATCCTGAGGAGTAGCTGACTTGGTGTTGCCTATTTTTGTTAGTGGAGACAGACAAGAAGCCATTCTTCTAAGTATCATCCCACCACCCTTTTTCCATGTTTTAAAAGGCAGGGAAATTTTGCAAGTTAGCATTATAATTAGTAGCTGGAGGGTACGGTTTTTTTTTTTGTCTGGTCGATGTGGATGGGGGGGTCAGGCCCTCTGTCAGTTCGATCATTAGTTTTTATTATCCCCAGAGAGGAGAAGTGGGCATGTGTTTGGCAGGTGAAAAGGGCGGATTCTGTTTCAGAGAATTAACGATGATGCCCATGGTCATCCCGTTCCTTTAATAATCCTTTACTTCATCAGCTGGAAATCCACCATGGTTCTATATACTCCTCTTTGCGTGGGAACAGGTAACTGGCTTGTTCCAAGAAGTATGCCGCAGAGCTTTTCAATTAACCACTACGCTGAAAATTATTTGCAGGTGTTCAGCGTTTCACCATAATTGTGATAACGTTTGTTTGTGCCTCCTGAAACCCAAGAAGGCTGCGATGGACAAAACTATGCTGAGGCGTAGCTGACTTGGTTTTGCCTATTTTTGTTAGTGGAGACTGACAAGAATCCATTCTTCTAAGTATCATCTCACCATAATTTTTCCATTGTTTAAAAATGCAGGAAAATTTTGCAAGTTAGCATTATAATTAGTAGCTGGAGGGTACGGTTTTTTTTTGTGTGTGTGGTCGATGTGGATGTGTTGGTCAGGCCCTCTGTCAGTTCGCTGGTTTCTTTTTATTATCCCCAGAGAGGAGAAGTGGGTATTAGTATGGCAGGTGAAAACTGCGGATCTGTTTCAGAGAATTAAACAGGATCCGCATGGTAATCCCATTCCTTTAAGAATCCTTTGCTTCATGAGCTGGGAATCCACCATGGTTCTATATACTTCTCTATGCGTGGACACAGGAAACTGGCTTGTTCCAAGAAGTATGCCTCAGATCTTTTCAATTAACCAGTATGTTGAAAATCCTTTGCAGGTTTTCAGCATTTCACCATAATTGTGATAACGTGTGTATGTGCCTACTGAAACCAAATATGGCTGCTACGGACATAACTATGCTGAGGCGTAGCTGACTTGGTGTTGCTTACTTTTGTCAGTGGAGACTGACTAGAAGCCATTCTTCTAAGTATCATCCCACCGTCATTTCTCCATTGTTTAAAAATGCAGGGAAATATTGCAAATTGGCATTATAATTAGTAGCTGGAGGGTACTTTTTTTTTTTGTGGGCTCGGTGAGGATGGGTGTTCAGGCCCTCTGTCAGATCGCTGGTTTGTTTTTATTATCCCCAGAGAAGAGTAGTGGGCATGTGTTTGGCAGGTGAAAAGTGCGGATTCTGTTTCAGAGAATTAAACAGGATCCGCATGGTCATCTCATTCCTTTAAGAATCCTTTGCTTCATCAGCTGGGATTCCACCATGTTTCTATATACTCCTCTATGCGTGGGCACAGGTACCTGGCTTGTTCCAAGAAGTATGCTGGAGAGTTTTCAAATTAACCAGGACGTTGAAAATTATTTGCGGGTTTTCAGCGTTTCACCATAATTTTGATAACGTTTGTATGTGCCTTCTGAAACCCAAGAAGGCTGCGACGGACATAACTATGCTGAGGAGTAGCTGACTTGGTGTTGCATATTTTTGTTAGTGGAGACAGACAAGAAGCCATTCTTCTAAGTATCATCCCACCACCATTTTTCCATTGTTTTAAAATGCAGGGAAATTTTGCAAGTTAGCATTATAATTAGTAGCTGGAGGGTACGGTTTTTTTTTGTGTGTGTGGTCGATGTGGATGGGGGAGTCAGGCCCTCTGTCAGTTCGCTGGTTAGTTTTTATTATCTCCAGAGAGGAGAAGTGGGCATGTGTTTGGCAGGTGAAAAGGGCGGATTCTGTTTCAGAGAATTAACGATGATCCCCATGGTCATCCCGTTCCTTTAATAATCGTTCACTTCATCAGCTGGAAATCCACCATGGTTCTATATACTCCTCTTTGCGTGGGAACAGGTACCTGGCTTGTTCCAAGAAGTATGCCGCAGAGCTTTTCAATTAACCACTACGTTGAAAATTATTTGCAGGTGTTCAGCGTTTCACCATAATTGTGATAACGTTTGTTTATGCCTCGTGAAACCCAAGAAGGCTGCGACGGACATAGCTATGCTGAGGAGTAGCTGACTTGGTGTTGCCTATTTTTGTTAGTGGAGACTGACAAGAAGCCATTCTTCTAAGTATCATCCCACCACGATTTTTCCATTGTTTTAAAATGCAGGGAAATTTTGCAAGTTAGCATTATTATTAATAGCGGGAGGGTACGGTTTTTTTTTTGTGTGTGTGGTCGATGTGGATGGGGGGATCAGGCCCTCTGTCAGTTCGCTGGTTAGTTTTTATTATCCCCAGAGAGGAGAAATGGGCATGTGTTTGGCAGGTGAAAAGGGCGGATTCTGTTTCAGAGAATTAACGATGATCCCCATGGTCATCCCGTTCCTTTAATAATCCTTTACTTCATCAGCTGGAAATCCACCATGGTTCTATATACTCCTCTTTGTGTGGGAACAGGTAACTGGCTTGTTCCAAGAAGTATGCCGCAGAGCTTTTCATTTAACCACTAAGTTGAAAATTATTTTCAGGTGTTCAGCGTTTCACCATAATTGTGATAACGTTTGTTTGTGCCTCCTGAAACCCAAGAAGGCTGCGACGGATATAACTATGCTGAGGAGTAGCTGACGTGGTGTTGCCTATTTTTGTTAGTGGAGACTGACAAGAATCCATTCTTCTAAGTATCATCTCACCATCATTTTTCCATTGTTTAAAAATGCAGGAAAATTTTGCAAGTGAGCATTATAATTAGTAGCTGGAGGCTACGGTGTTTTTTGTTTTATTTTCCTGTGGGGTCGGTGTGGATGTGTTGGTCAGGCCCTCTGTCAGTTCGCTGGTTTGTTTTTATTATCCCCAGAGAGGAGAAGTGGGTATTAGTATGGCAGGTGAAAACTGCGGATCTGTTTCAGAGAATTAAACAGGATCCGCATGGTCATCTCGTTCCTTTAAGAATCCTTTGCTTCATGAGTTTGGAATCCACCATGGTTCTATATACTTCTCTATGCGTGGGCACAGGAAACTGGCTTGTTCCAAGAAGTATGCCTCAGAGCTTTTCAATTAACCAGTATGTTGAAAATCCTTTGCAGGTTTTCAGCGTTTCACCATAATTGTGATAACGTGTGTATGTGCCTACTGAAACCAAATATGGCTGCTACGGACATAACTATGCTGAGGCGTACCTGACTTGGTGTTGCGTATTTTTGTCAGTGGAGACTGACAAGAAGCCATTCTTCTAAGTATCATCCCACCATCATTTCTCCATTGTTTAAAAATGCAGGGAAATTTTGCAAATTGGCATTATAATTAGTAGCTGGAGGGTACTTTTTTTTTTTGTGGGGTAGGTCAGGATGGGTGCTCAGGCCCTCTGTCAGATCGCTGGTTTGTTTTTATTATCCCCAGAGAAGAGTAGTGGGCATGTGTTTGGCAGGTGAAAAGTGCGGATTCTCTTTCAGAGAATTAAACAGGATCCGCATGGTCATCTCATTCCTTTAATAATCCTTTGCTTGATCAGCTGGGATTCCACCATGTTTCTATATACTCCTCTATGCGTGGGCACAGGTACCTGGCTTGTTCCAAGAAGTATGCTGGAGAGTTTTCAAATTAACCAGTACGTTGAAAATTATTTGCAGGTTTTCAGCGTTTCACCATAATTTTGATAACGTTTGTATGTGCCTCCTGAAACCCAAGAAGGATGCGACGGACATAACTATGCTGAGGAGTAGCTGACTTGGTGTTGCCTATTTTTGTTAGTGGAGACAGACAAGAAGCCATTCTTCTTAGTATCATCCCACCACGATTTTTCCATTGTTTTAAAATGCAGGGAAATTTTGCAAGTTAGCATTATAATTAGTAGCTGGAGGGTACGTTTTTTTTTGTGTGTGATCGATGTGGATGGGGGGGTCAGGCCCTCTGTCAGTTCGATCGTTAGTTTTTATTATCCCCAGAGAGGAGAAGTGGGCATGTGTTTGGCAGGTGAAAAGGGCGGATTCTGTTTCAGAGAATTAACGATTATCCCCATGGTCATCCCGTTCCTTTAATAATCCTTTACTTCATCAGCTGTAAATCCACCATGGTTCTATATACTCCTCTTTGCGTGGGAACAGGTAACTGGCTTGTTCCAAGAAGTATGCCGCAGAGCTTTTCAATTAACCACTACGTTGAAAATTATTTGCAGGTGTTCAGCGTTTCACCATAATTGTGATAACGTTTGTTTGTGCCTCCTGAAACCCAAGAAGGCTGCGACGGACATAACTATGCTGAGGAGTAGCTGACTTGGTGTTGCCTATTTTTCTTAGTGGAGACTGACAAGAAGCCATTCTTCAAAGTATCATCCCACCACCATTTTTCCATTGTTTTAAAATGCAGGGAAATTTTGCAAGTTAGCATTATAATTAGTAGCTGGAGGGTATGGTTTTTTTTTGTGTGTGTGGTCGATGTGGATAGGGGGATTAGGCCCTCTGTCAGTTCGCTGGTTAGTTTTTATTATCCCCAGAGAGGAGAATTGGGCATGTGTTTGGCAGGTGAAAAGGGCGGATTCTGTTTCAGAGAATTAACGATGATCCCCATGGTCATCCCGTTCCTTTAATAATCCTTTACTTCATCAGCTGGAAATCCACCATGGTTCTATATAATCCTCTTTGCGTGGGAACAGGTAACTGGCTTGTTCCAAGAAGTATGCCGCAGAGCTTTTCAATTAACCACTACGTTGAAAATTATTTGCAGGTGTTCAGCACTTCACCATAATTGTGATAACTTTTCTTTGTGCCTCCTGAAACCCAAGAAGGCTGCGACGGACATAAATATGCTGAGGCGTAGATGACTTGGTTTTGCCTATTTTTGTTAGTGGAGACTGACAAGAAGCCATTCTTATAAGTATCATCTCACCATTATTTTTCCATTGTTTAAAAATGCTGGAAAATTTTGCAAGTTAGCATTATAATTAGTAGCTGGAGGCTACGGTGTTTTTTTTTTTTTTTTCCTGTGGGTTCGGTGTGGATGTGTTGGTCAGGACCTCTGTCCGTTCGCTGGTTTGTTTTTATTTTCCCCAGACAGGAGAAGTAGGTATTACTATGGCAGGTGAAAACCGCGGATCTGTTTCAGAGAATTAAACAGGATCCGCATGGTAATCCCGTTCCTTTAAGAATTCTTTGCTTCATGAGCTGGGAATTCACCATGGTTCTATATACTTGTCTATGCGTGGGCACAAGAAACTGGCTTGTTCCAAGAAGTATGCCTCAGAGCTTTTCAATTAACCAGTATGTTGAAAATCCTTTGCAGGTTTTCAGCGTTTCACCATAATTGTGATAACGTTTATTGTGCCTCCTGAAACCCAAGAAGGCTGCGACGGACATAACTATGCTGAGGCGTAGCTCACTTGGTTTTGCCTATTTTTGTTAGTGGAGACTGACAAGAATCCATTCTTCTAAGTATCATCTCACCATCATTTTTCCATTGTTTAAAAATGCAGGAAAATTTTGCAAGTTAGCATTATAATTAGTAGCTGGAGGCTACGGTGTTGTTTTTTTTTTTTTTCCTTTGGGGTCGGTGTCGATGTGTTGGTCAGGCCCTCTGTCAGTTCGCTGCGTAGTTTTTTTTATCCCCAGAGAAGAGAAGTGGGCATGTGTTTGCCAGGTGAAAAGGGCGGATTCTGTTTCAGAGAATTAACGATGATCCCCATGGTCATCCCGTTGCTTTAATAGCCCTTTACTTCATCAGCTGGAAATCCACCATGGTTCTATATACTCCTCTTTGCGTGGGAACAGGTAACTGGCTTGTTCCAAGAAGTATGCCGCAGAGCTTTTCAATTAACCAGTATGTTGAAAATCCTTTGCAGGTTTTCAGCGTTTCACCATAATTGTGATAACGTATGTATGCGCCTACTGAAACCAAATATGGCTGCTACGGACATAACTATGCTGAGGCGTAGCTGACTTGGTGTTTCCTATTTTTGTCAGTGGAGACTGACGAAAAGCCATTCTTCTAAGTATCATCCCACCATCATTTTTCCATTGTTTAAAAATGTAGGGAAATTTTGCAAGTTATCATTATAATTAGTAGCAGGAGGGTAGTTTTTTTTTTTTTGTGGGTTCAGTGTGGATGGGTTGGTCAGGCCATCTGTCAATTCACTGGTTTGTTTTTATTATCCACAGAGAGGAGAAGTGGGCATGTGTTTGGCAGGTAAAAAGGGCGGATTCTGTTTCAGAGAATTAAACAGGATCCGCATGGTAATCTCATTCCTTTAAGAATCCTTTGCTTCATCAGCTGGGATTCCACCATGTTTCTATATACTCCTCTATCGGTGGGCACAGGTACCTGGCTTGTTCCAAGAAGTATGCTGGAGAGTTTTGAAATTAACCAGTACGTTGAAAATTATTTGCAGGTTTTCAGCGTTTCACCATAATTGTGATAACGTTTGTATGTGCCTCCTGAAACCGAAGAAGGCTGCGACGGACATAACTATGCTGAGGAGTAGCTGACTTGGTGTTGCCTATTTTTGTTAGTGGAGACAGACAAAAAGCCATTCTTCTAAGTGTCATCCCACCACCATTTTTCCATTGTTTTAAAATGCAGGGAAATTTTGCAAGTTAGCATTATAATTAGCAGCTGGAGGGTATGTTTTTTTTGTGTGTGTGTGTGCTCGATGTTGATAGGGGGGTCAGGCCCTCTGTCAGTTCGCTGGTTAGTTTTTATTATCCCCAGAGAGGAGAAGTGGGCATGTGTTTGGCAGGTGAAAAGGGCGGATTCTGTTTCAGAGAATTAACGATGATCCCCATGGTCATCCCGTTCCTTTAATAATCCTTTACTTCATCAGCTGGAAATCCACCATGGTTCTATATACTCCTCTTTGCGTGGGAACAGGTAACTGGCTTGTTCCAAGAAGTATGCCGCAGAGCTTTTCAATTAACCAGTACGTTGAAAATTATTTGCAGGTGTTCAGCGTTTCACCATAATTGTGATAACGTTTGTTTGTGCCTCCTGAAACCCAAGATGGCTGCCACGAACATAACTATGGTGAGGCGTAGCTGACTTGGTTTTGCCTATTTTTGTTGGTGGAGACTGACAAGAATCCATTCTTCTAAGTATCATCTCACCATCATTTTTCCATTGTTTAAAAATGCAGGAAAATTTTGCAAGTTAGCATTATAATTAGTAGCTGGAGGCTACGGTGTTTTTTTTTTTTTTTTCCTATGGGGTCGGTGTGGATGTGCTGGTCAGGCCCTCTGTCAGTTCGCTGGTTTGTTTTTATTATCCCCAGAGAGGAGAAGTGGGTATTAGTATGGCAGGTGAAAACTGTGGATCTGTTTCAGAGAATTAAACAGGATCCGCATGGTAATCCCGTTCCTTTAAGAATCCTTTGCTTCATGAGCTGGGAATCCACCATGGTTCTATATACTTCTCTATGCGTGGGCACAGGAAACTGGCTTGTTCCAAGAAGTATGCCTCAGAGCTTTTCAATTAACCAGTATGTTGAAAATCCTTTGCAGGTTTTCAGCGTTTCACCATAATTGTGATAACGTGTGTATGTGCCTACTTTAACCAAATATGGCTGCTACGGACATAAGTATGCTGAGGCGTAGCTGACTTGGTGTTGCCTATTTTTGTCAGTGGAGACTGACAAGAAGCCATTCTTCTAAGTATCATCCCACCATCATTTCTCCATTGTTTAAAAATGCAGGGAAATTTTGCAAATTGGCATTATAATTAGTAGCTGGAGGGTACTTTTTTTTTGTGGGGTCGGTCAGGATGGGTGTTCAGGCCCTCTGTCAGATCGCTGGTTTGTTTTTATTATCCCCAGAGAAGAGTAGTGGGCATGTGTTTGGCATGTGAAAAGTGCAGATTGTGTTTCAGAAAATTAAACAGGATCCGCATGGTCATCTCATTCCTTTAAGAATCCTTCGCTTCATCAGCTGGGATTCCACCATGTTTGTATATACTCCTCTATGCGTGGGCACAGGTACCAGGCTTGTTCCAAGAAGTATGCCGCAGAGCTTTTCAATTAACCACTACGTTGAAAATTATTTGCAGGTGTTTAGCGTTTCACCATAATTTTGATAACGTTTGTATGTGCCTCCTGAAACCGAATAAGGCTGTGACGGACATAACTATGCTGAGGAGTAGCTGACTTGGTGTTGCCTATTTTTGTTAGTGGAGACAGACAAGAAGCCATTCTTCTAAGTATCATCCCACCACCATTTTTCCATTGTTTTAAAATGCAGGGAAATTTTGCAAGTTAGCATTATAATTAGTAGCTGGAGGGTACGGTTTCTTTTTTTTTTTGTGGTCGATGTGGATGGGGGGGTCAGGCCCTCTGTCAGTTCGCTGGTTAGTTTTTATTATCCCCAGAGAGGAGAAGTGGGCATGTGTTTGGCAGGTGAAAAGAGCGGATTCTGTTTCAGAGAATTAACGATGATGCCCATGGTCATCCCGTTCCTTTAATAATCCTTTACTTCATCAGCTGGAAATCCACCATGGTTCTATATACTCCTCTCTGCGTGGGAACAGGTAACTGGCTTGTTCCAAGAAGTATGCCGCAGAGCTTTTCAATTAAGCAGTACGTTGAAAATTATTTGCAGGTGTTCAGCGTTTCACCATAATTGTGATAACGTTTGTTTGTGCCTCCTGAAACCCAAGAAGGCTGCGACGGACATAACTATGCTGAGGAGTAGCTGACTTGGTGTTGCCTATTTTTGTTAGTGGAGACTGACAAGAAGCCATACTTCTAAGTATCATACCACCATCATTTCTCCATTGTTTAAAAATGCAGGGAAATTTTGCAAATTGGCATTATAATTAGTAGCTGGAGGGTACTTTTTTTTTTGTGGGGTCGCTCAGGATGGGTGTTCTGGCTTGTTCCAAGAAGTGTGCTGCAGAGCTTTTCAATTAACCACTACGTTGAAAATTATTTGCAGGTGTTCAGCGTTTAACCCTAACCAGAACCCCTAAAGATAACCCTGAACCCTATCCCTAACCCCAGCAGTAAACTTTAACCCTAAACCTAAGCCCAACCCGTAACCCTAATCCTATCCTTTTACCCTAAAACTAACCCCTAAACCTAACCCCTATGCCTCACCCTAACTCTAACCCCAATCCTAATTCTAACCATACCCCTTCATAAAACAATAACTCCTAACCGCTAACCCTAACACTAACCAAAAACCCTAATCACTAATCCCTAACCCTAACGCTTAACCTTTACCCTAACCGTTAACCCTCACCCTAAATCTTAACACTGACCCTAACCTTAACCTTTAACTCTAAGCCTAACCCTTAACCCTACAGTAAGGAAGACCCTTAATGCTAATGGGATCCCTTATCCCTAACCCTAACACTACAGCTAAAAATAACCCTAACCTTGGATCCTTAAACCTAACCCCTAACACTTACTTTAACCCCAAACCCTAACCCTAATCCTAAGCATTAAACCTAACCCTATCTCTTAACCCTAACGCTAGCCCTTACCCTAACGCCTAGATCCAACCCTAAATCTAACCTACCGCCTAATCCTAACCTTAAGCCCTAATGCTAACACTAACCCTGAACCCTAAACCTACCCGTAACCCTTAACACTAACCCTATCCGTGAACCTTAACCCTGACCCTAACCATTACCCGCACCCAAGCATTTAACCCTGACCCTAACCCTAATCCTTAATGATAACCTTAACACTAAACCCTAACCCTAAGCCCAACACTTAACCCTATTCCTATCCCTTAACCCTAACCCTAACCCTAATGCTACCCCCTAAACGTAACCCTAACCGTGACCAGTAAACCTAACCCTAACCTCTAACACAAACCATAGCACATAACTCTAAACCTAAAACTAACCCTAACCCTAACCCTAACCCTAAACCCTAACTCTTAACCTTAACCCTAAGCGTTAACTGTCACGCTAACCTTTAATCCTAACCCTAATCCTAATCTTCAACCCTAAACCTAACACTTAACCCTAACCCTGTACCAAACCCTAACCCCTCATCTTAACCCTACCCGTAAACCTCAACCCTAAACCAAAGTGTAACCGTTAAACCTAAGAGTAACCTTTAACCCTAACCCTAATCCCTAACCTTAAGCCCTCACCCTAACAGTAAACTTCATCCTTTACGCTAACCAGAATCCTAACCCTAAATCTAATTCTCAGACTTCTTGCTTTCTTAGAGTTTAGAAAGCCTGCAATCCTCCCATGCCATGCTTGAAAGGAGGCTCTACCACTGTGTCCTGCATGAAACCCACGGGCCCATACCCAGAGTATGATAGAGTGGGTTTCCGGGTACAATCCCAGCCCCCTAAACTCCCCCCGCCCGCCTAATGCAGACAGGGCCCGTGCGCTAAGCATAAACAATACCTTTAACAGATAACCCTAACCCTGAACATAACACCCAACCCTGTTCCTATTTCTCCCCTTAACACGTAAACCTCACCGTGCGCCTAACTTTAACCTCTTATCCTAACGTTAATGCATAACCCATTTCCTGAGAACAACCCCTATCCCATAATTCTAACCCTATCTCCTAGTCATCATTGTGACACCTAATCCCTAACCCTAATTCTAAACCACTAACCCTAACCGGAATACTACCTACAACCCTAACACTGACAGTAACCCTTACTTCTAACCCCAACGCTATGCCTAACAAAAACCCTAACCCTTGACCCTAACCCTTCACCCTAACCCCAAGCCTTACCCTAACCCTTAACCCTAATCCTAATCCTAACCATTAAACCTAACCCTAGCTCTTAAAGCTAACCCTAAACCTTACCCTCACGACTACACCTAAACCTAACACTAACCTAACACCTAACGCTAACCAGAACCCCTAAAGCTAACCCTGAACCCTATCCCTAACCCCAGCAGTAAACTTTAACCCTAAACCTAAGCCCAACCCGTAACCCTAATCCTATCCTTTTACCCTAAAACTAACCCCTAAACCTAAACCCGATACCTCACCCTAACTCTAACCCCAATCCTAATTCTAACCATACCCCTTCATAAAACACTAACTCCTAACCGCTAACAATAACACGAACCAAAAACCCTAATCACTAATCCCTAACCCTAACGCTTAACCTTTACCCTAACCGTCAACCCTCACCTAAATCTTAACACTGACCCTAACCTTAACCTTTAACTCTAAGCCTAACCCTTAACCCTACAGTAAGGAAGACCCTTAATGCTAATGGGATCCCTTATCCCTAACCCTAACACTACAGCTAAAAATAAACCTAACCTTGGATCCTTAAACCTAACCCCTAACACTTACTTTAACCCCAAACCCTAACCCTAATCCTAAGCATTAAACCTAACCCTCTCTCTTAACCCTAACGCTAGCCCTTACCCTAACGCCTAGATCTAACCCTAAATCTAACCTACCGCCTAATCCTAAACTTAAGCCCTAATGCTAACACTAACCCTGAACCCTAAACCTACCCGTAACCCTTAACACTAACCCTATCCGTGAACCTAAACCCTGACCCTAACCATTACCCGCACCCAAGCATTTAACCCGGACCCTAACCCTAATCCTTAATGCTAACCTTAACACTAAACCCTAACCCTAAGCCCAACACTTAACCCTAATCCTATCCCTTAACCCTAACCCTAACCCTAACCCTAATGCTAACCCCTAAACGTAACCCTAACTGTGACCAGTAAACCTAACCCAACCCCAACACAAACCATAGCACATAACTCTAACCCTAAATCTAACCCTAACCTTAACCCTAAACCCTAACACTTAACCTTAACCCTTAGCGTTAACTCTCACGCTAACCTTTAATCCTAACCCTAATCCTAAACTTCAACCCTAAACCTAACACTTAACCCTAACCCTGTACCAAACCCTAACCCCTCATCTTAACCCTACCCGTAAACCTCAACCCTAAACCAAAGTGTAACCGTTAAACCTAAGAGTAACCTTTAACCCTAACCCTAATCCCTAACCCTAAGCCCTCACCCTAACACTAAACTTCATCCTTAACCCTAACCAGAATCCTAACCCTAAATCTAATTCTCAGACTTCTTGCTTTCTTAGAGTTTAGAAAGCCTGCAATCCTCCCATGCCATGCTTGAAAGGAGGCTCTACCACTGTGTCCTGCATGAAACCCACGGGCCCATACCCAGAGTATGATAGAGTGGGTTCCCGGGTACAATCCCAGCCCCCTAAACTCCCCCCGCCCGCCTAATGCAGACAGGGCCCGTGCGCTAAGCATAAACAATACCTTTAACAGATAACCCTAACCCTGAACATAACACCCAACCCTGTTCCTATTTCTCCCCTTAACACGTAAACCTCACCGTGCGCATAACTTTAACCTCTTATCCTAACGTTAATGCATAACCCATTTCCTGAGAACAACCCCTATCCCATAATTCTAACCCTATCTCCTAGTCATCACTGTGACACCTAATCCCTAACCCTAATTCTAAACCGCTAACCCTAACCATACCCCTACCTACAACCCTAACACTGACAGTAACCCTTACTTCTAACCCCAACGCTATGCCTAACAAAAACCCTAACCCTTGACCCTAACCCTTCACCCTAACCCCTAAGCCTTACCCTAACCCTTAACCCTAATCCTAATCCTAACCATTAAACCAAACCCTAGCTCTTAAAGCTAACCCTAAACCTTACCCTCACGACTAGACCTAACCCTGACACTAACCTAACACCTAACGCTAACCAGAACCCCTAAAGCTAACCCTGAACCCTACCCCTAACCCCAGCAGTAAACTTTAACCCTAAACCTAAGCCCAACTCGTAACCCTAATCCTATCCTTTTACCCTAAAACTAACCCCTAAACCTAACCCCCATACCTCACCCTAACTCTAACCCCAATCCTAATTCTAACCATACCCCTTCATAAAACACTAACTCCTAACCGCTAACAATAACACTAACCAAAAACCCTAATCATTAATCCCTAACCCTAACGCTTAACCTTTACCCTAACCGTTAACCCTCACCCTAAATCTTAACACTGACCCTAACCTTAACCTTTAACTCTAAGCCTAACCCTTAACCCTACAGTAAGGAAGACCCTTAATGCTAATGGGATTCCTTATCCCTAACCCTAACACTACAGCTAAAAATAACCCTAACCTTGGATCCTTAAACCTAACCCCTAACACTTACTTTACCCCAAACCCTAACCCTAATCCTAAGCATTAAACCTAACCCTATCTCTTAACCCTAACGCTAGCCCTTACCCTAACGCCTAGATCTAACCCTAAATCTAACCTACCGCCTAATCCTAACCTTAAGCCCTAATGCTAACACTAACCCGGAACCCTAAACCTACCCGTAACCCTTAATACTAACCCTATCCGTGAAACTAAACCCTGACCCTAACCATTACCCGCACCCAAGCATTTAACCCTGACCCTAACCGTAATCCTTAATGCTATCCTTAACACTAAACCCTAACCCTAAGCCCAACACTTAACCCTAATCCTATCCCTTAACCCTAACCCTAACCCTAACCCTAATGCTACCCCCTAAACCTAACCCTAACCGTGACCAGTAAACCTAACCCTAACCTCTAACACAAACCATAGCACATAACTCTAACCCTAAAACTAACCCTAACCCTAACCCTAACCCTAAACCCTAACACTTAACCTGAACCCTTAGCGTTAACTCTCACACTAACCTTTAATCCTAACCCTAATCCTAATCTTCAACCCTAAACCTAACACTTAACCCTAACCCTGTACCAAACCCTAACCCCTCATCTTAACCCTAACCGTAAACCTCAACCCTAAACCAAAGTGTAACCGTTAAACCTAAGAGTAACCTTTAACCCTAACCCTATTCCCTAACCCTAAGCCCTCACCCTAACACTAAGCTTCATCCTTAACCCTAACCATAACCCTAACCCTAAATCTAATTCTCAGACTTCTTGCTTTCTTAGAGTTTAGAAAGCCTGCAATCCTCCCATGCCATGCGTGAAAGGAGGCTCTGCCACAGTGTCCTGCATGAAACCCAGAGGCCCATACACTGCGTGCGGTAGAGTGGGTTCCCAGCGACCATCACAGACACCAAACTTTGCCTCCTAGGCCATACAGGGCCCGTGCCCTAAGCATGAACCCTACGCCTCACCCATATGCCTAACCCACAACATAACACCTAACCCTGATCCTACTGCTCACCTTAACAGGTAAACCTCACCATAACCCTAACTTTAACCCCATATCTTAACGTTAATGCATGACACCCTGAGAACAAGCCCTATACCGTCATTATAACCCTACCTCCTAGCTATAACTGTAACACCTAATCCCTAATTCTGAAACGCCAACCCTAACCTTAACCCGACCAACAACACTAACACTAACCCTAACCCCTTACCCTAACCCTACGCCTAAAAGTAACCCTAACCGTTGATCCTTCGTCATAACCGCTAACCTTAACCCTAACCCTTAACCCTATTCCCAATCCTAACCATTAAACAGAACCCTAACTCTTAACCCTAACCCTAACCTTTACCCTAATGCCTAGAGATCTAACCCCAACACTGACCTACAGTTAACACTAACCCCAACCCCTAATGCTAACCTTAAACCTGAACCAAGCTCCTAACCCTTAACCCTAACACTATCCCTAACCCCTAAGCCTAACCCCAACTGTTAACCCTCTAACCCTCACCCTGAATCCTAACCCTATCCCTTAACCCTAACCCCTAACCCTAACGCTAACTCCAACCCTAAACCTTACCCTGGCCCCCTAACCCAGACTTAACACCTTACCCCTAACACTAACTCTAACCCTAACCACTAATCCCTAGCACCTAACCCTGACTCGAAACCTAACCCCTAACACGAAAAACCCTAACCCCAACCCCAACCCTAATTCTCACACTACTTCCATTCCCAGAGTGAAGCAAGCCTACAATACAGCCATGCCATGTGTGAGATGAGGCTCCGCCTGAGTCCTGCATGGAGGTCCTGTCCCAAGGCCCAGGGAATGATGTTGTGCTTTCGTGGTGACTCCGACCGCACCCCTCTCACCGTAGATTAACCAGGTCCTGTGCCCTTAAACTGACCGCTAAAGCTAAGCCCTAACACCAACGCTAACCCCTGACCCTGAACCTAAGCCCCGAGCCTAAAGCCCAACATTAACTCTAGACCCTTACCCTAAACCTAATCCCTAACCCTAATGCTAACCCCTAAACCCAACCCTAACCGTGAACAGTAAACCTAACCCTAACCCCTAACACAAACCATAGCACATAACTCTAACCCTAAATCTAACCCTAAGCCTAACCGTAAACCCTAACTCTTAACCTTAACCCTAAGCGTTAACTCTCACGCTAACCTTTAACCCTAACCCTAATTCTAATCTTCAACCCTAAACCTAACACTTAACCCTAAACGTCTACCGAACCCTTACCCCTCATCTTAACCCTAACCGTAAACCTCAACCCTAAACCGAACTGTAACCGTTAAACCTAAGAGTAACCTTTAACCCTAACCCTAATCCCTAACCTTAAGCCCTCACCCTAACAGTAAACTTCATCCTTAACCCTAACCATAATCCTAACCCTAAATCTAATTCTCAGACTTCTTGCTTTCTTAGAGTTTAGAAAGCCTGCAATCCTCCCATGCCATGCGTGAAAGGAGGCTCTACCACTGTGTCCTGCATGAAACCCACGGGCCCATACCCAGAGTATGATAGAGTGGGTTCCCGGGTACAATCCCAGCCCCCTAAACTCCCCCCGCCCGCCTAATGCAGACAGGGCCCGTGCGCTAAGCATAAACAATACCTTTAACAGATAACCCTAACCCTGAACATAACACCCAACCCTGTTCCTATTTCTCCCCTTAACACGGTAACCTCACCGTGCGCCTAACTTTAACCACTTATCCTAACGTTAATGCATAACCCATTCCCTGAGAACAACCCCTATCCCATAATTCTAACCCTATCTCCTAGTCATCACTGGAACACCTAATCCCTAACCCTAATTCTAAACCGCTAACCCTAACCGGAATCCTACCTACAACCCTAACACTGACAGTAACCCTTACTTCTAACCCCAACGCTATGCCTAACAAAAAGCCTAACCCTTCACCCAAACCCCTAAGCCTTACGCTAACCCTTAACCCTAATCCTAATCCTAACCATTAAACCTAACCCTAGCTCTTAAAGCTAACCCTAAACCTTACCCTCACGACTAGACCTAACCCTGACACTAACCTAACACCTAACCCTAACCAGAACCCCTAAAGCTAACCCTGAACCCTATCCCTAACCCTAGCAGTAAACTTTAACCCTAAACCTAAGCCCGACCCATAACCCTAATCCTATCCTTTTACCCTAAAACTAACCCCTAAACCTAACCCCTATACCTAACCCTAACTCTAACCCCAATCCTAATTCTAACCATACCCCTTCATAAAACACGAACTCCTAACCTCTAACCCTAACACTAACCAAAAACCCTAATCGCTAATCCCTAACCCTAACGCTTAACCTTTACCCTAACCGTTAACCCTCACCCTAATTCTTAACACTGACCCTAACCTTAACTTTTAACTCTAAGCCTAAGCCTTTACCCTACAGTAAGGAAGACCCTTAATGCTAATGGGATCCCTTTTCCCTAACCCTAACACTACAGCTAAAAATAACCCTAACCTTTGATCCTTAAACCTAACCCCTACACTTACTTTAATCCCAAACCCTAACCCTAATCCTAAGCATTAAACCTAAACATATCTCTTAAACCTAACTTTAGCCCTTACCCTAACGCCTAGATCTAACCCTAAATCTAACCTCCCGCCTAATCCTAACCTTAAGCCCTAATGCTAACGCTAACCCTGAACCCTAAACCTACCCGTAACCCTTAACACTAACCCTATCCGTGAACCTTAACCCTGACCCTAACCATTACCCACACCCAAGCATTTAAAGCTGACCCTAACCCTAATCCTTAATGATAAACCTAACACTAAACCCTAACCCTAAGCCCAACACTTAACCCTAATCCTATCCCTTAACCCTAACCCTAATGCTAACCCCTAAACGTAACCCTAACCGTGTACAGTAAACCTAACCCTAACGTCTAACACAAAGCATAGCACATAACTCTAAACCTAAAACTAACCCTAACCCTAACCCTAACCCTAAACCCTAACTCTTAACCTTAACCCTAAGCGTTAACTCTCACGCTAACCTTTAATCCTAACCCTAATCTTAATCTTCAACCCTAAACCTAACACTTAACCCTAAACGTCTACCAAACCCTTACCCCTCATCTTAACCCTAACCGTAAACCTCAACCCTAAACCGAACTGTAACCGTTAAACCTAAGAGTAACCTTTAACCCTAACCCTAATCCCTAACCTTAAGCCCTCACCCTAACAGTAAACTTCATCCTTAACCCTAACCATAATCCTAACCCTAAATCTAATTCTCAGACTTCTTGCTTTCTTAGAGTTTAGAAAGCCTGCAATCCTCCCATGCCATGCGTGAAAGGAGGCTCTACCACTGTGTCCTGCATGAAACCCACGGGCCCATACCCAGAGTATGATAGAGTGGGTTCCCGGGTACAATCCCAGCCCCCTAAACTCCCCCCGCCCGCCTAATGCAGACAGGGCCCGTGCGCTAAGCATAAACAATACCTTTAACAGATAACCCTAACCCTGAACATAACACCCAACCCTGTTCCTATTTCTCCCCTTAACACGGTAACCTCACCGTGCGCCTAACTTTAACCACTTATCCTAACGTTAATGCATAACCCATTCCCTGAGAACAACCCCTATCCCATAATTCTAACCCTATCTCCTAGTCATCACTGGAACACCTAATCCCTAACCCTAATTCTAAACCGCTAACCCTAACCGGAATCCTACCTACAACCCTAACACTGACAGTAACCCTTACTTCTAACCCCAACGCTATGCCTAACAAAAAGCCTAACCCTTCACCCAAACCCCTAAGCCTTACGCTAACCCTTAACCCTAATCCTAATCCTAACCATTAAACATAACCCTAGCTCTTAAAGCTAACCCTAAACCTTACCCTCACGACTAGACCTAACCCTGACACTAACCTAACACCTAACCCTAACCAGAACCCCTAAAGCTATCCCTGAACCCTATCCCTAACCCTAGCAGTAAACTTTAACCCTAAACCTAAGCCCGACCCATAACCCTAATCCTATCCTTTTACCCTAAAACTAACCCCTAAACCTAACCCCTATACCTAACCCTAACTCTAACCCCAATCCTAATTCTAACCATACCCCTTCATAAAACACGAACTCCTAACCTCTAACCCTAACACTAACCAAAAACCCTAATCGCTAATCCCTAACCCTAACGCTTAACCTTTACCCTAACCGTTAACCCTCACCCTAATTCTTAACACTGACCCTAACCTTAACTTTTAACTCTAAGCCTAAGCCTTTACCCTACAGTAAGGAAGACCCTTAATGCTAATGGGATCCCTTTTCCCTAACCCTAACACTACAGCTAAAAATAACCCTAACCTTTGATCCTTAAACCTAACCCCTACACTTACTTTAATCCCAAACCCTAACCCTAATCCTAAGCATTAAACCTAACCATATCTCTTAAACCTAACTTTAGCCCTTACCCTAACGCCTAGATCTAACCCTAAATCTAACCTCCCGCCTAATCCTAACCTTAAGCCCTAATGCTAACGCTAACCCTGAACCCTAAACCTACCCGTAACCCTTAACACTAACCCTATCCGTGAACCTTAACCCTGACCCTAACCATTACCCACACCCAAGCATTTAAAGCTGACCCTAACCCTAATCCTTAATGATAAACCTAACACTAAACCCTAACCCTAAGCCCAACACTTAACCCTAATCCTATCCCTTAACCCTAACCCTAATGCTAACCCCTAAACGTAACCCTAACCGTGTACAGTAAACCTAACCCTAACCTCTAACACAAAGCATAGCACATAACTCTAAACCTAAAACTAACCCTAACCCTAACCCTAACCCTAAACCCTAACTCTTAACCTTAACCCTAAGCGTTAACTCTCACGCTAACCTTTAATCCTAACACTAATCCTAATCTTCAACCCTAAACCTAACACTTAACCCTAACCCTGTACCAAACCCTAACCCCTCATCTTAACCCTAACCGTAAACCTCAACCCTTAACCAAAGTGTAACCGTTAAATCTAAGAGTAACCTTTAACCCTAACCGTAATCCCTAAGCCTAAGCCCTCACACTAACACTAAACTTCATCCTTAACCCTAACCATAACCCTAACCCTAAATCTAATTCTCAGACTTCTTGCTTTCTTAGAGTTTAGAAAGCCTGCAATCCTCCCACGCCATGCGTGAAAGGAGGCTCTGCCACAGTGTCCTGCATGAAACCCAGAGGCCCATACACTGCGTGCGGTAGAGTGGGTTCCCAGCGACCATCACAGACACCTAACTTTGCCTCCTAGGGCATACAGGGCCCGTGCCCTAAGCATAAACCCTACCTCTCACCCATAAGCCTAACCCACAACATAACACCTAACCCTGATCCTACTGCTCACCTTAACAGGTAAACCTCACCATAACCCTAACTTTAACCCCATATCTTAACGTTAATGCCTGACACCCTCAGAACAAGCCCTATACCGTCATTATAACCCTACCTCCTAGCTATAACCGTAACACCTAATCCCTAATTCTGAAACGCCAACCCTAACCTTAACCCGACCAACAACACTAACACTAACCCTAACCCCTTACCCTAACCCTACGCCTAAAAGTAACCCTAACCTTTGATCCTTCGTCATAACCCCTAACCTTAACCCTAACCCTTAACCCTATTCCCAATCCTAACCATTAAACAGAACCCTAACTCTTAACCCTAACCCTAACCTTTACCCTAATGCCTAGAGATCTAACCCCAACACTTACCTACAGTTAACACTAACCCCAACCCCTAATGCTAACCTTAAACCTGAACCAAGCTCCTAACCCTTAACCCTAACACTATCCCTAACCCCTAAGCCTAACCCCAACTGTTAACCCTCTAACCCTCACCCTGAATCCTAACCCTATCCCTTAACCCTAACCGCTAACACTAACGCTAACTCCAACCCTAAACCTTACCCTGGCCCCCTAACCCAGACTTAACACCTTACCCCTAACACTAACTCTAACCCTAACCACTAATCCCTAGCACCTAACCCTGACTCGAAACCTAACCCCTAACACGAAAAACCCTAACCCCAACCCCAACCCTAATTCTCACACTACTTCCATTCCCAGAGTGAAGCAAGCCTACAATACAGCCATGCCATGTGTGAGATGAGGCTCCGCCTGAGTCCTGCATGTAGGTCCTCTCCCAAGGCCCAGGGAATGATTTTGTGGTTTCGTGGTGACTCCGACCGCACCCCTCTCACCGTAGATTAACCAGGTCCTGTGCCCTTAAACTGAGCGGTAAAGCTAAGCCCTACCACCAACGCTAACCCCTGACACTGAACCTAAGCCCCGAGCCTAAAGCCCAACATTAACTCTAGACCCTTACCCTAAACCTAATCCCTAACCCTAATGCTAACCCCTAAACCCAACCCTAACCATGAACAGTAAACCTAACCCTAACCCCTAACACAAACCATAGCACATAACTCTAACCCTAAATCTAACCCTAAGCCTAACCGTAAACCCTAACTCTTAACCTTAACCCTAAGCGTTAACTCTCACGCTAACCTTTAATCCTAACCCTAATCCTAATCTTCAACCCTAAACCTAACACATAACCCTAAACGTCTACCAAACCCTAACTCCTCATCTTAACCCTAACCGTAAACCTCAACCCTAAACCAAACTGTAACCGTTAAACCTAAGAGTAACCTTTAACCCTAACCCTAATCCCTAACCTTAAGCCCCCACCCTAACACTAAACTTCATCCTTAACCCTAACCATAATGCTAACCCTAAATCTAATTCTCAGACTTCTTGCTCTCTTAGAGTTTAGAAAGCCTGCCATCCTCCCATGCCATGCGTGAAAGGAGGCTCTACCACTGTGTCCTGCATGAAACCCACGGGCCCATACCCAGAGTATGATAGAGTGGGTTCCCGGGTACAATCCCAGCCCCCTAAACTCCCCCCGCCCGCCTAATGCAGACAGGGCCCGTGCGCTAAGCATAAACAATACCTTTAACAGATAACCCTAACCCTGAACATAACACCCAACCCTGTTCCTATTTCTCCCCTTAACACGTAAACCTCACAACGAGCCTAACTTTAACCTCTTATCCTAACGTTAATGCATAACCCATTCCCTGAGAACAACCCCTATCCCATAATTCTAACCCTATCTCCTAGTCATCACTGGAACACCTAATCCCTAACCCTAATTCTAAACCGCTAACCCTAACCGGAACCCTACCTACAACCCTAACACTGACAGTAACCCTTACTTCTAACCCCAACGCTATGCCTAACAAAAACCCTAACCCTTCACACAAACCCCTAAGCCTTACGCTAACCCTTAACCCTAATCCTAATCCTAACCATTAAACCTAACCCTAGCTCTTAAAGCTAACCCTAAACCTTACCCTCACGACTAGAACTAACCCTGACACTAACCTAACACCTAACCCTAACCAGAACCCCTAAAGCTAACACTGAACCCTATCCCTAACCCTAGCAGTAAACTTTAACCCTAAACCTAAGCCCGACCCATAACCCTAATCCTATCCTTTTACCCTAAAACTAACCCCTAAACCTAACCCCTATACCTAACCCTAACTCTAACCCCAATCCTAATTCTAACCATACCCCTTCATAAAACACGAACTCCTAACCGCTAACCCTAACACTAACCAAAAACCCTAATCGCTAATCCCTAACCCTAACGCTTAACCTTTACCCTAACCGTTAACCCTCACCCTAATTCTTAACACGGACCCTAACCTTAACCTTTAACTCTAAGCCTAACCCTTAACCCTACAGTAAGGAAGACTCTTAATGCTAATGGGATCCCTTTTCCCTAACCCTAACACTACAGCTAAAAATAACCCTAACCTTTGATCCTTAAACCTAACCCCTAACACTTACTTTAACCCCAAACCCTAACCCTAATCCTAAGCATTAAACCTAACCCTATCTCTTAACCCTAACCCTAGCCCTTACCCTAACGCTTAGATCTAACCCTAAATCTAACCTCCTGCCTAATCCTAACCTTAAGCCCTAATGCTAACTCTAACCCTCAACCCTAAACCTACCCATAACCCTTAACACTAACGCTATCTGTAAACCTTAACCCTGACCCTAACCATTACCCGCACCCAAGCATTTAACCCTGACCCTAACCCTAATCCTTAGTGATAACGCTAACACTAAACCCTAACCCTAAGCCCAACACTTAACCATAATACTATCCTTTAACCCTAAGCCTAACCCTAACCCCTAACGCTAAACCTAACCCTAACCGCAACCCTAACCCTCAATCTTGAAACTTACCATTAACCCTGACACTAACCCTTAACCCTAACCCTACTCCTAATCCTTATCCATAAGGCTAATACTGAAGCCTAACCCTGTGCCAAACGCTAAACCCAAACCTTAACCCTAACCCTGAATCTTAAACGTAAACCTAACTGTAACTGTTAAACCTAACACTAACATTTAACCCTAACACCTAACCCTAAGACTCCACCCTAACACTAATCTTCATCCCTAAACATTACCATAATCCTACCCCTAAATCTAATTCTCAGACTTCTTGCTTTCTCAGAGTTTAGAAAGCCTACAATCCTCCCATGCCATGAGTTAATGGGTGCTCTGCCACTGTGTCCTGCATGAAACCCAGGAATCCACACCCAGCGTTCAATAGAGTGTGTTCCCGGGGACAATCCTATCCCCCTAATCCCCGCCCGCCGCCCAGTGCAGACAGGGCCTGTACGCTAAGTATAAGCACTGCCCCTAACAATTAACCCTCACCCTGAACATAACACCTAACCATGATCCTATTCCTAAACGTAAACCATAAACCTCCCCGTAATGCTAACTTATCCCCTTAAATTAACGTTAATGCATAACACCCTGAGAAGAAGCCCTATCCCATAATTCTAATCCTAAACCATAGTCATAACCATAACACCTCATCCCTATTTCTAAAATGAAAACCCTAACTTTCACCCTACCACAACCCTAACCCTAACCCTATCCCCTAACCCTAAGCCCTCACCCTATCACTAATCTTCATCCCTAAACCGTGCCATAATTTTAACCCTAAATCTAATTCTCAGACTTCTTGTTTTCTCAGAGTTTTGAAAGCCTACAATCCTACTAAGCCATGCATGAAAGCCGGCTCTGCCACAGTGTCCGGCATGAAACCGAGAGTCCCATACACTGCGTGGGATAGAGTGTGTTCTCAGCGACCATCACAGACTCCTAACTTCACCTCCTAGTGCATACAGGGCCCATGCCCTAAGCATAAACCCTACCCGTCACCCATAACCCTAACCCAGAACATAACACCTAACCCTGATCCTACTGCTCACCTCAACACGTAAACCTCACCGTAACCCTAAGTTCAACCCCTTATCTTAACGTTAATGCATGACACCCTGAGAACAAGCCTATACTGTAATTCTAACCCTAACTCCTAGCCATAACCATAACACCTAATCCCTAATTCTGAAACGCCAACCCTACCCTTAACCCTACCAACACTAACCCTAACCCTAACTCTTAACCATAACACTAACCTTTACCCTAATGCCTAGAGATTTAACCCCAACACTGACCTACAGTTACACTAAACCTACCCTCTAATGCTAACCTTAAACCTGAACCATAAACCTAACCCTTAACCCTAACCCTATCCCTAACCCACTTACCCTAACTCTAACTGTTAACCCTCACCCTAACCCTCAACCCTGACCCTAACCTTAAACCTTAATCCTAACCATGCGTGAGATGAGCCTCTGCCTTTGTCCTGCATGACAGTTGAAGCCCAACACCCAAGGTACAATGAAGTGGGGACGCAGCCTTGCTCCACATCCACAGTGCCCCGTACGTTAGACAGGGCCCGTGCCCTAACACACACCATTAAACGTAAGCCCTAACCCTATCACTAAACCAAACCCTTAGTAAGCCCTGAATCTAACTCCTAACAGTAACCCTAATCCCTGACCCTTACTCTTGCCTCTCACCCTAAACCTAAACCCAACCACTAAACATAATCCTAATCTCTAACCCTAACAGTAATCCTAACCCTAATTCTAACCTAAAACCCTAACCCCTAAACCTAATCCTAGTCCCTAACACCTAACCTTACCCTAAACCCAATTCCAATTCTCAGACTTCTTCAATTCAAAAACTTAAAAAAGCCTACAATCCACCAATGCCGTGTCTGAGATGAGGGTCTGCCCCTATGTCCTGCATGACAGGCAGGCGCCAATGCCCAGGGTACTATGGAGTGGGGTCCGGGGGTCTGGAGGCTTGCTAAACTCCAGTTTGGAAGAATTGCTATAGTCATATATAGGGATGCTTACATTTACTGATAGAAAGCAACTATTGGTGTGTGATTTGTAGGCTTGCCTTACTCTAGTTTGGATGAAGAAGCTGAATCATATATAGGAATATTAGCTTTGAGTTAGAGGAAGCATCTATGGGGGGTGCTTTTTTGGCTTGTTAAACTCTGGTTTGGAAGAAGTTCGAGAGTCTTATATAGGAACGATATCATTCATTCAGAGAAAGCAATTATAGGGAGTTGGTTTGTAGGGTTGCTAAGCT
Source organism: Eulemur rufifrons (assembly GCF_041146395.1). NCBI lineage: Eukaryota > Metazoa > Chordata > Mammalia > Primates > Lemuridae > Eulemur > Eulemur rufifrons. Next base: position 27,660,913 of record NC_091003.1, on the reverse strand, counting down.
CTAGTTTGGAGGAAGGCGAGAGTCATATATAGGAACGCTTACATTCACATAAAGCGCCTACGGGGGGACGGTTTCTAGGCTTCCTAAACTCTAGCTTGGAAAAAGAGGACAGTTATGTATAGGAACTCTCGGCGGGGGATTTGTGGCATTGCTAAAATCTTAGATTGGAAAAGTTGCGAGAGTCATACATAGGAATGTTAACATTCACTCAATGAAAGCAACTATAAGGGGTGCTTTCCAGGCTGGCTACACTCTAATTTGGAAAAAGTGCGACAGTCATATATAGGAAGGCTTATATTCACTCAGACAAAGCAATTATGTGTAGGTGTATAGTAGGCATGCTAACTCTAGTTTGGAAAATTTCGAGAGCCATGTATAGGAAAGCTTACAGTAACTTAGAGAAAGCAACGAACGGGGGTGGAGTGTAGGCTTGCTAAACTCTAGTTTGGAGGAAGTGCCATAGTCCTATATAGGAACGCTTAAATTCGTTCAGAGAAAACACCTGTCGGGGATTGGTTTGTAGACATAACTCAAGTTTGGAAGAAGTGCGAGAGACATATATAGGAATGTTTACATTGACTCAAAGAAAGCAACTATGGGGGAGTGTTATTTTGGCATGCCAGATGCTAGTTAGGAAGAAGTACAAGACTCATATATAGGAACGCTTACATTCACACACCGAGAGCAACTACGGAGTAGTGTCAGGTAGACATGTTAAAGTCTAGCTTGGGAGAAGTTCCAGAGTCCTATATAGGAAAGGTAACAGCCACTTTGAAAAAGCAAGTCTTGGCGGGTGGTTTGTAGGCCTGCAAAACCCTGTTTTGGTTGAAGTGTGAGAGTCATATATGAGAACGCTTACATTCCCTCAGAGAAAGCAACGATGGGGTTGTTTGTAGGCTTACTAAACTGCAGTTTGGAAGAAGCACGAGAATCACATATAGGAACACATACATTTTGACGCACTGAAAGTAACTATGGGGTGGTGTTTTATAGGCATGCTAAACTCTAGTTTGGACGAAGTTTGAGAATCACATATAAGAAAGCTTACAGTCACTTAGAGAAAGCAAATCTCTGGGTGTGGAATGTAGGCCTGCTAAACTCTATTTTGGTTGAAGTGTGAGAGTCATATATGGGAACGCTTACATTCACTCAGAGAAAACAACGTTTGGGTGGTGGTTTGTAGGGCATACTAAACTGTAGTTTGGAAGAAGTACGAGAGTCCTATATAGGAACACTTACATTCACGCAGAGAAAGCACTTATGGCGTCAGGTTTTGTAGGCATGCTAAACTGCAGTTTGGAAGAAGTTGGAGAACCTTATACAGGAATGATTACCATCACCTACGGAAAGCAACTCTCGGGAGATTGTTTGTACACATGCTAAACTCTAATTTGGATGAAGTGTGAGAGTCAAACATGGGACCGCTTACATACCCTCAGAGAAACAACATTGGGCTGGTTTTTGTAGGCATACTAATTAGTTTGGAAGAAGTACGAGAATGATATTTGGGAACGCTTACATTCACCCAGAGAAAGCAACTACGGGGTGGTGTTTTGTAAGCATGCTATAGTTTGGAAGAAGTTCTAAACCTGAACAGTCACTTAGAGAAAGCAACTCTTGGTGGGTGATTTTTAGGTCTGCTAAATTGTATTTTGAAAGAAGTACCAGAGTCATATATACTAATGCTTACATTCATGCAAAGAAAAAACTATGGGGTGATGTTTTGTGGGCATGTTAACCTGTAGTTTGGAAGAAGTTGGAGAGTCTTATTTAGGAAAGCTTACAGTCACCTAGAGAAAGCAACTCTCGGGAGATCCTTTCTTGGCCTGCAAAACTCTACTTTGGATCAATTGTGAGAGTCAAACATGGGAATGCTTTCATTCATTCAGAGAACGCAACGTTTGGGTGGTGGTTTGTAGGCATTCTAAACTGTATTTTGGAGGAAGTACGAGAGTCATATATCTGAACGCTTACATTCAGGCATAGACAGCAACTCTGGGGTCGTATTTTGTTGGCATGGTAAACTGTGGTTTGGAAGAAGTTTGAGAGTCTTATATAGGAAAGATTACAGCGACACAGAGAAAACAGCTCTCGGAAGTTTATTGGTAGGCCTGCTAAACTCTAATTTGGATGAAATGTGAGAATGCTTGCATTCATTCACTCAGAGAAAGAAACATTATCGTGATGGTTTGAAGGCATAATAACTGTAGTTGGGAAGAAATAGGAGAGTCATATATATGAACGGTTACATTCACGCAGAGAAAGCAACTGTGGGGTGGCGCAGGTATGCATGTTAATCTGTAGTTTGGAGGAAGTGCGAGAGTCATATCTGGGGAAAATTACAGTCACTTAGAGAAAGGAACCATTTTGGGCTGGTTTGTAGATCTGCTAAATTCTATTTTGGAAACAGAGTGTGAGTCATATATGGGAACGCTTATGTTCACTCAGAGAAAGCAACCACGGTGTGGTGTTTTGTTGGCATGCTGTAGTTTGAAAGAAGTTGGAGATTCTTATATAGGAAAGTTTACAGTCACCTAGAGAAAGCAACTCACGGGGTGTGGTTTGTAGGCCTGCTAAACACTAATTTAGATGAAGTGAGAGAGGCATATATATGAACGCTTATATTGATGCAGAGAAAGTAACTATGGGGTGGTGTTTTGTAGGCATGCTAAAATATAATTTGGAAGAAGTTCGAAAGCTGACAGTCACTTAGAGAAAGGAACTCTCGGCGGTTCATTTTTCGGTCTGCTAAATTGTATTTTGAAAGAAGTACCAGAGTCATATATACAAACGCTTACATTCATGCAGAGAAAGCAACTGTGGGGTGGTGTTTTCTAGGCATGCTAAACTCTAGTTTGGACGAAGTTTGAGAATCACATATAAGAAAGCTTAGAGTCACTTAGAGAAAGCAAATCTCTGGTGTGGAATGTAGGCGTGCTAAACTCTATTTTGGTTTCAGAGTCAGAGTCATATATGGGAAGGCTTACATTCACTCAGAGAAAGCTACGATGATGTGGTGGTTTGTAGGCATACTAAACTCTAGTTTGGAAGAAGTAGGAGAATGATATATGGGAACACTTACATTCATGCAGAGAAAGCAATTATGGGGTGGATTTTTTGTAGCCATGCTAATCTCTATTTTGCAAGAAGTTAAAGAGTAATATATAGGAAAGCGTACCGTCATTTATAGAAACCAACTTTCGGGGGATGGTTTGTAGGCCTGCAAAACTCTACTTTGGAAGAAGGGGGAGAGTCATATTGGGGACTGCGTACATTCACTCAGAGAAATCAACGATGGGGTTGTGGTTTGTAGGCATACTAAACTCTAGTTTGGAAGAAGTACGAGAATCATATATAGGAACGCTTACATTCATGCAGAGAAAGCAACTATGGAGTGATGTTTGTATGCCTACTAAACTATAGTTTGGGGGATGTTCGAGAGTCATATCTGGGAAGTTTACAGTCATTTAGAGAAAGCAACTCTTGGGGGGGTGGTTCGTAGGCCTGCTAAACTCTATTTTCAATGAAGTGTTAGAATCATATACAGGAACGCTTACATTCACTCAGAGAAAGCAACGTTGGGGTGGCCGTTTTTGAGCATACTGAACTCTACTTTGGAAGAGGTACGAGAGACATATATAGGAACGCTTACATTAACACAGAGAAAGCAAATATGGGGTGCTGTAGTGTAGGCATGCTAAACTATAGATTGGAAGAAGTTTGAAAGCTGACAGTCATTTACAGAAAGCAACTCTTGGCGGGTGATTTTTAGGTCTGCTAAATTGTATTTTGAAAGACATACCAGAGTCATATAGACAAACGCTTACATTCATGCAGAGAAAGAAACTATGGGGTGATGTGTTGTTGGCATGCTAAACTGCAGTTTGGAAGGAGTTCGAGAGTGTTATATAGGATAACTTACAGTCACCTAGAGAAAGCAACACTCGGGACAGCTTTGCAAGCCTGTAAACACTAATTAGCAGCAATTGTGAGAGTCAAACATGGGAACGCTTACATTCACTCAGAGAACACAACGTTTGGGTGGTGATTTGTAGGCATCATAACTGTAGTTTGGAAGAAGTAGGAGAGTCATATATATGAACGGTTACATTCACGCAGAGAAAGCAACTGATGGGTGGCGTATGTACGCATGTTAATGTATACTTTGGAGGAAGTTCGGGAGTCTTATCTGGGGAAAATTGCAGTCACTTAGAGAAAGCAACCATCGGGGGCCGTTTTGTAGATCTGCTAAATTCTATTTTGGAAGAAGAGAGAAAGTCATATGTGGGAACGCTTATGTTCACTCAGAGAAATCAACGATGGGGCAGTGTTTCGTTGGCATGCTAAACTGTAGTTTGGAAGAAGTTCGCGAGTCTTATATAAGAAAGCTTACAGTCACCTAGAGAAAGTAACTCTCGGCAGATTGTTTCTAAGCATGCTAAACTCTAATTTGCATCAATTGTGAGAGTCAAACATGGGAACGCTTACATTCACTCAGAGAACGCAACGTTTGGGTGGTGGTTTGTAAGCATTCTAAACTGCATTTTGGAGAAGTAGGAGAGTCATATATACGAATGCTTACATTCACGCAGAGAAAGCAACTCTGGGGTCGTATTTTGTTGGCATGCTAAACTGTGGTTTGGAAGAAGTTCGAGAGCCTTATATAGGAAAGATTACACGACACAGAGAAAACAACTCTCTGTAGTTTGTTGGTAGGTCTGCTAAACTGTAATTTGGATGAAGTGTGAGAACGCTTGCATTCACTCAGAGAAAGAACTTTGTCGTGGTGGTTTGTAGGAATAACAACTGTAGTTCGAAGAAGTAGGAGAGTCATATATGAACGGTTACATTCACGCAGAGAAAGCAATTGTGGGGTGGTGTATGTAATCATCATAATCTGTAGTTTGGAGGAAGTTCGAGAGTCATATCTGGGGAAAATTAGAGTCACTTAGAGAAAGGAACCATCTTGGGCTGGTGTGTAGGTCTGTTAAATTCTATTTTGGAAAAAGAGTGAGAGTCATATATGGGAACGCTTATGTTCACTCAGAGAAATCAATGATGGGGCGCTGTATTGTTGGCATGCCAAACTGTAGTTTGGAAGAAGTTCGAGAGTCTTATAAAGGAAAGTTTACAGTCACCTAGAGAAAGCAACTCACAGGAGGTGGTTTGTAGGCCGCTAAACTCTAATTTGGATGAAGTGAAAGAGGCATACATGGATACGCTTCATTCACTCAGAGAAAGGTAAGTTGGAGTGGCGGTTTTTAGGTATACTAAACTCCAGTTTGGAAGAAGTACGAGAGTCATATATATGAACGCTTGTATGGACGTAGAGAAAGCAACTATGGGGTGGTGTTTTGTAGGCATGCTAAAATATAATTTGGAAGAAGTTCGAAAGCAGACAGTCACTTAGAGAAAGCAACTCTTGGCGGTGGATTTTTAGGTCTGCTAAATTGTATTTTGAAAGAAGTACCAGTGTCATATATAAGAACGCTTACATTCATGCAGAGAAAGCATCTGTGGGGTGGTGTATTGTAGGCATGCTAAAATCTAGTTTGGACGAAGTTTGAGAATCACATATAAGAAAGCTTAGAGTCTCTTAGGGAAAGCAAATCTCTGGTTGTGGAATGTAGGCGTGCTAAACTCTATTGTGGTTTAAGACTGAGCGTCATATATGGAAAGGGTTACATTCACTCAGAGAAAGCAACGATGGTGTGGTGGTTTGTAGGCATACTAAACTCTAGTTTGGAAGAAGTAGGAGAATGATATATGGGAACGCTTACATTCATGCAGAGAAAGCAATTATGCGGTGGATTTTTTGCACCCATGCTAATCTCTAGTTTGGAAGAAGTTATATAGGAAAGCGTACACTCATTTATAGAAACCAATTTACGGGGGATGGATGGTAGGCCTGCAAAACTCTACTTTGGAAGAAGGGGGAGAGTCATATTGGGGACCACGTACATTGACTCAGAGAAATCAAGGATGGGGTTGTGTTTTGTAGGCATACTAAACTCTAGTTTGGAGGAAGTACGAGAATCATATATAGGAACGCTTACATTCATGCAGAGAAAGCAACTATGGCGTGATGTTTGTATGCCTACTAAACTATAGTTTGGAGGATGTTCGAGAGTCATATCTGGGAAGCTTACAGTCATTTAGAGAAAGCAACTCTCTGGGGGTGGTTCGTAGGCCTGCTAAACTCTATTTTCAATGAAGTGTTACAATCATATACAGGAACGCTTACATTCACTCAGAGAAAGCAACGTTGGGGTGGTGGTTTGTAGGTATACTAACCTGTAATTTGGAAGAAGCAAAAGAATCATATATAGAACCGCTTACATTCAGGCACTGAAAGCCACTATGGGTTCGTGTTTTTAGGCATGCTAAACTGTAGTTTGGAAGAAGTTCGAAAGCTGTCACTTAGAGAAAGAAACTCTCTGCGTGTGATTTTTAGGTCTGCTAAATTGTGTTTTGAAATAAGTACCAGAATCATAGTTACAAACGGTTACATTCATGCAGAGAAAGAAACTATGGGGTGATGTTTTGTGGGCATGCTAAACTGCCCACAAAACTTCTAAGAAGTTCGAGAGTCTTATATAGGAAAACTTACAGTCACCTAGAGAAAGCAACTCTCGGGAGATGGTTTCTAAGCCTGCTAAACTAATTTGCACCGATTGTTAAAGTCAAACATGGGAAGGTTTACATCCACTCAGAATGCAACGTTTGGGTTGTGGTTTGTGGCCATAATAACTGTAGTTCGGAAAAAGTAGGAAAGTCATATATATGAACGGTTACATTCACGCAGAGAAAGCAACTGTTGGGTACCGTATGTACGCGTGCTAATCTATAGTTTGGAGGAAATTCGAGAGTCATATCTAGGGAAAATTACAGTCACATAGCTAAATCAACCATCGGGGACTGGTTTGTAGGTCTGCTAAATTCTATTTTGGAAAAAGAGATTCATATAAGGGAATGCTTATGTTCACTCAGAGAAAGTAACGATCCGGTGGCGTATTGTTGGCATGCTAAACTGTAGTTTGGAAGAAGTTCGAGAGTTTTATATAGGAAAGCTTACATTCACCTAGAGAAAGCAACTTTCAGGATGTAGTTTATAGGCCTGGTGAACTCTAATTTGGATCAAATGTGAGAGTCATACATACGAGTTCCAAAATACAGTTTAGTATGCCTACAAACCACCAGCCCAACATTGCTTTCTCTGAGTGGATATAGGCTTTCCCTTATATGAATCTCGGACTGCTTTCAAAATGCAATTTACCGGACCTACAAAACACCGCCTGAGAGTTGCTTTCTCTCACTATAAGCTTTCCTATATATGACTTTGGAACATAGTTTAGCATGCCAACAAAAGGCCACCCCATAGTTTGCGTGAATGTAAGCGTTCCTATGCATCACGCTCGTACTTCTTCCAAAGTATAGTACACCTACAAACCACCTCCCCAACTTTGCTTTTTCTGAGTGAATGTAAGCATTCTTTTATTCTCGTACTTCCTCCAAACTCCAGTTTAGTGTGACTAAAAACCACCACCGCAACCCTGCTTTCTCTGAGTGAATGTTAGCGTTCCCGTTTATGATTCACACTTCATCCAAAATAGAATTTAGCAGAACTACAAACCAGCCCCCAAGGGTTGCTTTCTCTATGAGACTGTAAGCTTTCCTATTACTCTTAACTTCTTCGCAACTAGAGATTTGCATGCCTACAAAACACCACCCCATAGTTGCCCTCTCTGCGTGAATGTAAGCACTTGTATATATGACTCTGCTACTTCTTCCAAAATACAGTTTAGTATGCTTACAAACAACCAACCAAACGTTGCGTTCTCTGAGAGAATGTTAGCGTTCCCAAGTATGACTGTTCCAAATGATGCAAAGTAGAGTTTAGCAGGCTTACAAACTATCTCTCGAAAGTTGCTTCCTCTGGGGGACTGTAAGCTTTCCTATAAAAGACTGTCGAACTTCTTCGAAACTACATTTCAGCACGCCAACAAAACATCACCACATAGTTTCTTTCTCAGCATAAATATAAGCGATTTTATATATGACTCTGGTACTTCTTTCAAAATACAATTTAGCAGACCTCTAAATCAACCGCCGAGAGTTGCCTTCTCTAAGTCACTGTCAGCTTTCGAACTTCTTCCAAATTATATTTTAGCAGGCCTACAAAACACCACCCCATAGTGGCCCTCTCTGGGTGAATGTAAGCGCTCATATATATGACTCTGCTACTTCCAAAATACCGTTTAGTATGCTTACAAACAACCACCCAAAAGTTAAGTTCTCTGAGAGAATGTTAGCGTTCCCAAGTATGACTGTTCCAAATGATGCAAAGTAGAGTTTAGCAGGCTTACAAACTATCTCTCGAAAGTTGCTTCCTCTAGGGGACTGTAAGGTTTCCTATAAAAGACTGTCGAACTTCTTCGAAACTACATTTCAGCACGCCAACAAAACATCACCACATAGTTTTTCTCAGCATAAATGTAAGAGATTTTATATATGACTCTGGTACTTCTTTCAAAATACAATTTAGCAGACCTCAAAATCAACCGCCAAGAGTTGCATACTCTAAGTCACTGTCAGCTTTCGAACTTCTTCGAAATTATATTTTAGCATGCCTACAAAACACCACCCCATAGTTGCTTTCTCTGCGTCCATATGAGCGTTCATATATATGACTCTCGTACTTCTTCCAAACTGGAGTTTAGTATACCTAAAAACCGGCACCACAATTTACCTTTCTCTGAGTGAATGAAGCGTATCCATGTATGCCTCTTTCACTTCATCCAAATTAGAGTTTAGTGGCCCACAAACCACCTCCTGTGAGTTGCATTCTCTAGGTGACTGTAAACTTTCCTATATAAGACTCTCGAACTTCTTCCAAACTACAGTTTAGCATGCCAACAATACAGCGCCCCATCGTTGATTTCTCTGAGTGAACATAAGCGTTCCCATATATGACTCTCACTCTTCTTCCAAAATAGAATTTAGCAGACCTACACAACACCCGATGGTTCCAATTCTCTACGTGACTCTAATTTTTCCCACATATGACTCTCGAACTTTCTCCAAACTATAGATTATGATGATTACATAGGCCACCCCACAGTTGCTTTCTCTGCGTGAATGTAACCGTTCATATATGACTCTCCTTCTTTTAAACTACAGCATTTATTCCTACAAACCATCACGACAACGTTCTTTCTCTGAGTGAATGCAAGCATTCTCACACTTCATCCAAATTACAGTTTAGCAGACCTACCAACAAACTACAGAGAGTTGTTTTTCTCTGTGTCACTGTAATCTTTCTTATGTAAGGCTCTCGAACTTCTTCCAAACCACAGTTTAGCATGCCAACAAAATACGACCCCAGAGTTGCTTTCTCTGCGTGAATGTAAGCATTCCTATATATGAGTCTCCTACTTCCTCCAAAATACAGTTTAGAATGCTTACAAACCACCACCCAAACGTTGCGTTCTCTGAGTGAATGTAAGCATTCCCATGTTTGACTCTCACAATTGATGCAAATTAGAATTTAGCATGCTTAGAAACAATCTCCCGAGAGTTGCTTTCTCTAGGTGACTGTAATTTTCCCCAGATATGACTCTCGCACTTCCTCCAAACTACAGATTAGCATGCATACACACGCCACCCAACAGTTGCTTTCTCTGCGTGAATGTAACCGTTCATATATATGACTCTCCTACTTCTTCTGAACTACAGTTATTATGCCTACAAACCACCACCCAAACGTTGTGTTCTCTGAGTGAATGTAAGCGTTCCAATGTTTGACTCTCACAATTGCTGCTAGTTAGAGTTTAGCAGGCTTGCAAAGCTCTCCTGAGTGTTGCTTTCTCTAGGTGACTGTAAGCTATCCAAATAACACTCTCGAACTCCTTCCAAACTGCAGTTTAGCATCCTCACAACACATCACCCCATAGTTTCTTTCTACGCATGAATGTAAGCGTTTGTATATAAGACTCTGACACGTCTTTCAAAATACAATTTAGCAGACTGAAAAAATCACCCGCCAAGAGTTGCTTTCTCTAAGTGACTGTCAGCTTTCGAACTTCTTCCAATCTATAGTTTAGCATGCCTGCACTACAGCACCCCGTATTTGCTTTCTCTGTGTTAATGTAAGCGTTCGTATTTATGTCTCTCGTACCTCTTCCAAAGTAGAGTTTAGTATGCTCAAAAACGGCCACCCCAACGTTGCTTTCTCTGAGTGAATGTAAGCGTTCCTGTATATGATTTTAACACTTCATTGAAAATAGAGTTTAGCAGGCCTACGAACCACCCCCCAAGAGTTACATCCTCCAAACTATAGTTTAGTAGGCATACAAACATCACTCCATAGTTGCTTTCTCTGCGTGAATGTAACCGTTCATATATATGACTTTCCTACTTCTTCCGAACTACAGTTATTATGGCCACAAACTACAACCCAAACCTTGCGTTCTGAGTGGATGTAAACCTTCCCATATTTGACTTTAACAGTTGGTGCAAATTAGCAGGCTTAGAAACCATCTCCCGAGAGTTGCTCTCTCTAGGTGACTGTAAGCTTTGCTATATAAGATTCTAAACTTCCTCCAAACTATAGTTTAGTAGGCATAAAAACATCACTCCATAGTTGCTTTCTCTGCATGAATGTAAGCGTTCCTATATATGATTCTCGTACTTCCTCCAAACTAGAGTTTAGTATGCCTACAAAACACAAGCCCATCCTTGATTTCTCTGAGTCAATGTACGTGGTCCCCAATATGACTCACTCACTTCTTCCAAAGTAGAGTTTTGCAGGCCTACCGTCCATCCCCCGAAAGTTGGTTTCTATAAATGACTGTACGCTTTCCTATATAACTTCTTCCAAACTAGAGATTAGCATGGGTACAAAAACCCACCCCATAATTGCTTTCTCTGCATGAATGTAAGCATTCCCAAATATCATTTTCCTACTTCTTCCAAACTAGAGTTTAGTATGCCTACAAACCACCACATCATCGTTGCTTTCTCTGAGTGAATGTAACCCTTTCCATATATGACTCTCAATCTTAAACCAAAATAGAATTTAGCACGCCTACATTCCACAACCAGAAATTTGCTTTCCCTAAGAGACTCTAAGCTTTCTTATATGTGATTCTAAAACTTCATCCAAACTAGAGTTTAGCACGCCTGGAAAACACCACCCCACAGTTGCTTTCTCTGCATGAATGTAAGCGTTTGTATATATGACACTGGTACTTCTTTCAAAATACAATTTAGCAGACCTAAAAATCTACCGCCAAGAGTTGCTTTCTCTGACTGTCTGCTTTCGAACTTCTTCCAAACTATATTTTAGCATGCCAACAAAACACCACCCCATAGTTGCTTTCTCTGCGTCCATATAAGCGTTCATATATATGTCTCTCGTACTTCTTCCAAACTGGAGTTTAGTATACCTAAAAACCGGCACCACAATTTACCTTTCTCTGAGTGAATGAAGCGTATCCATGTATGCCTCTTTCACTTCATCCAAATTAGAGTTTAGCGGCCTACAAACCACTTCCTGTGAGTTGCTTTCTCTATGTGACTGTAAACTTTCCTATATAAGACTCTCGAACTTCTTCCAAACTACAGTTTGGCATGCCAACAATACAGCGCCCCATCATTGATTTCTCTGGGTGAACATAAGCGTTCCCATATATGACTCTCACTCTTTTTCCAAAATAGAATTTAACAGACCTACACACCAGCCCCCGATGGTTCCTTTCTCTAAATGACTCTAATTTTCCCCAGATATGACTCTCGAACTTCCTCCAAACTACAGATTATGATGATTACATACACCACCCCACAATTGCTTTCTCTGCGTGAATGTAACCGTTCATATATGACTCTCCTACTTCTTTGAACTACAGTTGTTATTCCTACAAACCACCACGACAAAGTTCTTTCTCTGAGTGAATGCAAGCGTTCTCACACTTCATCCAAATTACAGTTTAGCAGACCTACCAACAAACTACAGAGAGTTGTTTTCTCTGTGTCAGTGTAATCTTTCCTATATAAGGCTCTCGAACTTCTTCCAAACCACAGTTTAGCATGCCAACAAAATACGACCCCAGAGTTGCTTTCTCTGCGTGAATGTAAGCATTCGTATATATGACTCTCCTACTTCCTCCAAAATACAGTTTAGAATGCTTACAAACCACCACCCAAACGTTGCGTTCTCTGAGTGAATGTAAGCGTTCCCATGTTTGACTCTCACAATTGATGCAAATTAGAGTTTAGCATGCTTAGAAACAATCTGCCGAGAGTTACTTTCTCTAGGTGACTGTAAGCTTTCTTATATAAGACTCGCGAACTTCTTCCAAACTACAGTTTAGCATGCCAACGAAACACTGCCCCATCGTTGATTTCTCTGAGTGAACATAAGCGTTCCCACATATGACTTTCTCTCTTCTTCCAAAATAGAATTTAGCAGATCTACAAAACGGCCCCCGATGGTTGCTTTCTCTAAGTGACTGCAATTTTCCCCAGATAAGACTCCCGAACTTCCTCCAAAGTATACATTAACTTGCGTACATACGCCACCCATCAGTTGCTTTCTCTGCGTGAATGTAACCGTTCATATATATGACTCTCCTACTTCTTCCAAACTACAGTTATGATGCCTACAAATCACCACCCAAACGTTGTGTTCTCTGAGTGAATGTAAGCGTTCCCATGTTTGACTCTCACAATTGCTGCTAATTAGTGTTTACAGGCTTGCAAAGCTGTCCCGAGTGTTGCTTTCTCTAGGTGACTGTAAGTTATCCTATATAACACTCTCGAACTCCTTCCAAACTGCAGTTTAGCATGCCAACAACACATCACCCCATAGTTTCTTTCTCTGCATGAATGTAAGCGTTTGTCTATATGACTCTGGTACGTCTTTCAAAATACAATTTAGCAGACCTAAAAATCACCCGTCAAGAGTTGCTTTCTGTAAATGACTGTCAGCTTTCGAACTTCTTCCAATCTATAGTTTAGCATGCCTGCACTACAGCACCCCATATTTGCTTTCTCTGTGTTAATGTAAGCGTTCCTGTATATGTCTCTCGTACCTCTTCCAAAGTAGAGTTCAGTATGCTCAAAAACGGCCACCCCAACGTTGCTTTCTCTGAGTGAATGTAAGCGTTCCTGTATATGATTCTAACACTTCATTGAAAATAGAGTTTAGCAGGCCTACGAACCACCCCCCCAAGAGTTGCTTTCTCTAAATGACTGTAAGCATCCCAGATATGACTCTTGAACATCCCCCAAACTATAGTTTAGTAGGCATACAAACATCACTCCATAGTTGCTTTCTCTGCATGAATGTAAGCGTTCCTATATATGATTCTCGTACTTCTTCCAAACTAGAGTTTAGTATGCCTACAAACCACAACCCCATCGTTGATTTCTCTGAGTGAATGTACGCAGTCCCCAAAATGACTCTCCCCCTTCTTCCAAAGTAGAGTTTTGCAGGCCTACAAACCATCCCCCGAAAGTTGGTTTCTATAAATGACGGTACGCTTTCCTATATATTACTCTTTAACTTCTTGCAAAATAGAGATTAGCATGGCTACAAAAAATCCACCCCATAATTGCTTTCTCTGCATGAATGTAAGTGTTCCCATATATCATTCTCCTACTTCTTCCAAACTAGAGTTTAGTATGCCTACAAACCACCACATCATCGTAGCTTTCTCTGAGTGAATGTAAGCCTTCCCATATATGACTCTGACTCTGAAACCAAAATAGAGTTTAGCACGCCTACATTCCACACCAGAGATTTGCTTTCTCTAAGTGACTCTAAGCTTTCTTATATGTGATTCTCAAACTTCGTCCAAACTAGAGTTTAGCATGCCTAGAAAACACCACCCCACAGTTGCTTTCTCTGCATGAATGTAAGCGTTTGTATATATGACTCTGGTACTTCTTTCAAAATACAATTTAGCAGACCGAAAAATGAACCGCCGAGAGTTGCTTTCTCTAAGTGACTGTCTGCTTTCGAACTTCTTCCAAATTATGTTTTAGCATGCCTACAAAACACCACCCCATAGTTACTTTCTCTGCATCAATATAAGCGTTCATATATATGCCTCTCTCACTTCATCTAAATTAGAGTTTAGCAGGCCTACAAACCACGCCCCGTGAGTTGCTTTCTCTAGGTGACTGTAAACTTTCCTATATAAGAATCTCCAACTTCTTTCAAACTACAGCATGCCAACAAAACACCACACCGTGGTTGCTTTCTCTGAGTGAACATAAGCGTTCCCATATATGACTCACACTCTGTTTCCAAAATAGAATTTAGCAGATCTACAAACCAGCCCAAGATGGTTCCTTTCTCTAAGTGACTGTAATTTTCCCCAGATACGACTCTCGCACTTCCTCCAAACTACAGATTAACATGCATACCTGCGCCACCCCACAGTTGCTTTCTCTGCATGAATGTAACCGTTCATATATATGACTCTCCTACTTCTTCCCAACTACAGTTATTATGCCTTCAAACCATCACGATAATGTTTCTTTCTCTGAGTGAATGAATGCAAGCGTTCTCACATTTCATCCAAATTAGAGTTTAGCAGGCCTACCAATAAACTTCCGAGAGCTGTTTTCTCTGTGTCGCTGTAATCTTTCCTATATAAGACTCTCAAACTTCTTCCAAACCACAGTTTACCATGCCAACAAAATACGACCCCAGAGTTGCTGTCTATGCCTGAATGTAAGCGTTCAGATATATGACTCTCGTACTTCCTCCAAAATACAGTTTAGAATGCCTACAAACCACCACCCAAATGTTGCGTTCTCTGAATGAATGAAAGCATTTCCATGTTTGACTCTCACAATTGATCCAAAGTAGAGTTTAGCAGGCCAAGAAAGGATCTCCCGAGAGTTGCTTTCTCTAGGTGACTGTAAGCTTTCCTAAATAAGACTCTCCAACTTCTTCCAAACTACAGGTTAACATGCCCACAAAACATCACCCCATAGTTTTTTCTTTGCATGAATGTAAGCATTAGTATATATGACTCTGGTACTTCTTTCAAAATACAGTTTAGCAGACCTAATAATCACCCACCAAGAGTTGCTTTCTCTAAGTGACTGTTCAGGTTTAGAACTTCTTCCAAACTATAGCATGCTTACAAAACACCACCCCGTAGTTGCTTTCTCTGGGTGAATGTAAACATTCCCAAATATCATTCTCGTATTTCTTCCAAACTATTTAGTATGCCTACAAAAACCAGCCCAATGTTGTTTCTCTGAGGGAATGTAAGCGGTCCCATGTTTGACTCTCACACTTCATCCAAATTAGAGTTTAGCATGTGTACAAACAATCTCCCGAGAGTTGCTTTCCCTAGGTGATGGTAATCATTCCTGTATAAGGTTCTCCAACTTCTTCCAAACTGCAGTTTAGCATGCCTACAAAACCTGACGCTATAAGTGCTTTCTCTGCGTGAATGTAAGTGTTCCTATATAGGACTCTCGTACTTCTTCCAAACTACAGTTTAGTATGCCCTACAAACCACCACCCAAACGTTGTTTTCTCTGAGTGAATGTAAGCGTTCCCATATATGACTCTCACACTTCAACCAAAATAGAGTTTAGCAGGCCTACATTCCACACCCAGAGAGTTGTTTTCTCTACGTGACTATAAACTTTCCTATATATGACTCTCAAACTTCGTCCAAACTAGAGTTTTGCAAGCCTACAAAACACCACCGCATAGTTGTTTTCGGTGCCGGAATGTAAGCGGCTCTACATGTGATTCTCTTGCTTCTTCCAAATTACAGGTTAGTATGCCTAGGAACCACAACCACGAGGTTGCTTTCACTGAGTTCCCATATATTATTCTAACACTTCATTGAAAATAGAGTTTAGCAGGCCTACGAAACACCCCCCGAGAGTTGCTTTCTCTAAGTGACTGTAAGCTTCCCAGATATGACTCTCGAACTTCCTCCAAACTATATTTTAGTAGGCATACAAACATCACTCCATAGTTGCTTTCTCTGCGTGAAGGTAAGCGTTCCTATATACGATTCTCGTACTTCTTCCAAACTAGAGTTGACTATGCCTACAAATCACAATCCCATCGTTGATTTCTCTGAGTGAATGCACGCGGTCCCCAATATGACTCTCCCCCTTCTTCCAAACTGGAGTTTTGCAGGTGTACAAAACATCCCCCGAGAGTTGGTTTCTATGACTGTAACCTTTCCTATATATTACTCCTTAACTTCTTCCAAACTAGAGATTAGCATGGCTACAAAAACGCCACCCCATAATTGCTTTCTCTACGTGAATGTAAGCGTTCCCATATATCATTCTCCCACTTCTTCCAAACTAGAGTTTAGTATGCCTACAAACCACCACGTCGTCGTTGCTTTCTCTGAGGGAATGTAAGCCTTCCCATATATGACTCTCACTCTTAAACCAAAATAGAGTTTAGCAGGCCTACTTTCCACACCCAGAGATTTGCTTTCTCTAAGTGACTGTAAGCTTTCTTATATGTGATTCTCAAACTTCGTCCAAACTAGAGTTTAGCATGCCTATAAAACACCACCCCATAGTTACTTTCAGTGCGTCAAAATGTATGTGTTCCTATATGTGATTCTCGTGCTTCTTCCAAACTGCAGTTTACTAAGCCTACAAACAACCCCATCGTTGCTTTCTCTGAGTGAATGTAAGCGTTCTCATATATGACTCTCACACTTCAACCAAAACAGGGTTTTGCAGGCCTACAAACCACCCGCCAAGACTTGCTTTTTCAAAGTGGCTGTTACCTTTCCTATATAGGACTCTGGAACTTCTCCCAAGCTAGACTTTAACATGTCTACCTGACACTACTCCGTAGTTGCTCTCGGTGTGTGAATGTTAGCGTTCCTATATATGAGTCTTGTACTTCTTCCTAACTAGCATCTGGCATGCCAAAATAACACTCCCCCATAGTTGCTTTCTTTGAGTCAATGTAAACATTCCTATATATGTCTCTCGCACTTCTTCCAAACTTGAGTTATGTCTACAAACCAATCCCCGACAGGTGTTTTCTCTGAACGAATTTAAGCGTTCCTATATAGGACTATGGCACTTCCTCCAAACTAGAGTTTAGCAAGCCTACACTCCACCCCCGTTCATTGCTTTCTCTAAGTTACTGTAAGCTTTCCTATACATGGCTCTCGAAATTTTCCAAACTAGAGTTAGCATGCCTACTATACACCTACACATAATTGCTTTGTCTGAGTGAATATAAGCCTTCCTATATATGACTGTCGCACTTTTTCCAAATTAGAGTGTAGCCAGCCTGGAAAGCACCCCTTATAGTTGCTTTCATTGAGTGAATGTTAACATTCCTATGTATGACTCTCGCAACTTTTCCAATCTAAGATTTTAGCAATGCCACAAATCCCCCGCCGAGAGTTCCTATACATAACTGTCCTCTTTTTCCAAGCTAGAGTTTAGGAAGCCTAGAAACCGTCCCCCCGTAGACGCTTTATGTGAATGTAAGCGTTCCTATATATGACTCTCGCCTTCCTCCAAACTAGAGCTTAGCAAGCCTACAAACCAACTCCCTATAATTGCTTTCTCTGAATGAATGATATCGTTCCTATATAAGACTCTCGAACTTCTTCCAAATCAGAGTTTAACAAGCCAAAAAAGCACCCCCCATAGATGCTTCCTCTAACTCAAAGCTAATATTCCTATATATGATTCAGCTTCTTCATCCAAACTAGAGTAAGGCAAGCCTACAAATCACACACCAATAGTTGCTTTCTATCAGTAAATGTAAGCATCCCTATATATGACTATAGCAATTCTTCCAAACTGGAGTTTAGCAAGCCTCCAGACCCCCGGACCCCACTCCATAGTACCCTGGGCATTGGCGCCTGCCTGTCATGCAGGACATAGGGGCGGACCCTCATCTCAGACACGGCATTGGTGGATTGTAGGCTTTTTTAAGTTTTTGAATTGAAGAAGTCTGAGAATTGGAATTGGGTTTAGAGTAAGGTTAGGTGTTAGGGACTAGGATTAGGTTTAGGGGTTAGGGTTTTAGGTTAGAATTAGGGTTAGGATTACTGTTAGGGTTAGAGATTAGGATTATGTTTAGTGGTTGGGTTTAGGTTTAGGGTGAGAGGCAAGAGTAAGGGTCAGGGATTAGGGTTACTGTTAGGAGTTAGATTTAGGGCTTACTAAGGGTTTGGTTTAGAGATAGGGTTAGGGCTTACGTTTAACGGTGTGTGTTAGGGCACGG
Source organism: Eulemur rufifrons (assembly GCF_041146395.1). NCBI lineage: Eukaryota > Metazoa > Chordata > Mammalia > Primates > Lemuridae > Eulemur > Eulemur rufifrons. Next base: position 27,642,654 of record NC_091003.1, on the reverse strand, counting down.
GCCCTGTCTAATGTACGGGGCACTGTGGGTGTGGAGCAAGGCTGGGTCCCCACTTCATCGTACCCTGGGTGTTGGGCTTCAACTGTCACGCAGGACAAAGGCAGAGGCTCATCTCACGCATGGTTAGGATTAAGGTTTAAGGTTAGGGTCAGGGTTGAGGGTTAGGGTGAGGGTTAACAGTTAGAGTTAGGGTAAGGGGGTTAGGGATAGGGTTAGGGTTAAGGGTTAGGTTTATGGTTCAGGTTTAAGGTTAGCATTAGAGGGTAGGGTTTGTGTAAATGTAGATCAGTGTTGGGTTTAGATCTCTAGGCATTAGGGTAAAGGTTAGGGTTAGGGTTAAGAGTTAGGGTTATGTATAAAGGTTAGGATTGGGATTAGGCTTAAGGGTTAAGGTTAAGGTTATGGGTTATGACTAAGGATCAACGGTTAGGGTTATTTTTAGGCATAGGGTTAGGGTAAGGGGTTAGAGTTAGTGTTAGTGTTGTTGGTCGGGTTAAGGTTAGGGTTGGCGTTTCAGAATTAGGGATTAGGTGTTATGTTTATAGCTAGGAGTTAGGGTTAGAATTACGGTATAGGGCTTGTTCTCAGGGTGTCATGCATTAACGTTAAGATAAGGGGTTAAAGTTAGGGTTACGGTGAGCTTTACCTGTTAAGGTGAGCAGTAGGATCAGGGTTAGGTGTTATGTTCTGGGTTAGGGTTATGGGTGAGGGGTAGGGCTTATCCTTAGGGCACGGGCCCTGTATGCACTAGGAGGCGAAGTTAGGGATCTGTGATGGTCGCTGGGAACCCACTCTATCGTTCGCAGTGTATGGGCCTCTGGGTTTCATGCAGGACACTGTGGCAGAGCCGGCTTTCATGCATGGCTTAGTAGGATTGTAGGCTTTCAAAACTCTGAGAAAGCAAGAAGTCTGAGAATTAGATATCGGGTTAGGATTACGGCACGGTTTAGGGATGAAGATTAGTGTTAGGGTGAGGGCTTAGGGTTAGGGGTTAGGGTTAGGGTTAGGGTTGTTGGTAGGGTGAAGGTTAGGGTTGACGTTTTAGAATTAGGGATGAGGTGTTACGGTTATGACTATGGTTTAGGATTAGAATTATGGGATACGGCTTCTTCTCAAGGTGTTTTGCATTCACGTTAAGTTAAGGGGCTAAGTTAGGGTTACGGGGAGGTTTATGTTTTAAGGTGAGCAATAGGATCAGGGTTAGGTGTTATGTTCAGGGTGAGGGTTATTTGTTAGGGGTAGTGTTTATACTTAGCATACAGGCCCTGTCTGCACTGGGAGGTGGGCGGGGTTTAGGGGGATGGTATTGTCCCCAGGAACCCACTCTATCGTACGCTGGGTATGGGCTCCTGGGTTTCATGCAGGACACAGTGGCAGAGCCCCCTTTTACTCATGGCATGGGAGGATTGTAGGCTTTCTAAACTCTGAGAAAGCAAGAAGTCTGAGAATTAGATTTAGGGGTAGGATTATGGTAATGTTTAGGGATGAAGATTAGTGTCAGGGTGGTGTCTTGGGTTAGGGGTTGGGGTTAAAGGTTAGTGTTAGGTTTAACAGTTACAGTTAGGTTTATGGTTAAGTTTTAGGGTTAGGGTTAAGGTTTGGGTTTAGCGTTTGGCACAGGGGAAGACTTCAATGTTAGCTTTATGGTTAAAGATTAGGATTAGTGTTAGTGTGAGGGTTAATGGTAAGGGTCAAGATTAATGGTTCAGGTTGGGGTTAGGCTTCGGTTTAGGGTTAGGGGTTAGGGTTAGGCTTAGGGTTAAGGGATAGGATTAGGGTTAAGTGTTGGGCTTAGGGTTAGGGTTTAGTGTTAGGGTTATCGTTAAGGATTAGGGTTAGGGTCAGGGTTAAATGTTTGGGTGCGGGTAATGGTTAGGGTCAGGGTTAAGGTTTACGGATAGGGTTAGTGTTAAGGGTTACGGGTAGGTTTAGGGTTCAGGGTTAGAGTTAGCATTAGGGCTTAAGGTTAGGATTAGGTGGTAGGTTACATTTAGGTTTAGATCTAGGCGTTAGAGTAAGGGTTAAGAGATAGGGTTAGGTTTAATGCTTAGGATTAGGGTTAGGGTTTTGGGTTAAAGTAAGTGTTAGGGGTTAGGTTTAAGGATCAAAGGTTAGGGTTATGTTTAGTTGTAGTGTTAGGGATAAGGGATAAGATTGGCGTAAGGGTTTTCCTTACTTTTATGGTTAAGGGTCACACTTAGATTAAAGGTTAAGTTTAGTGTTAAGGGTTATGGTGAGGGTTAACGGTTACGGTAAAGGTTAAGCGTTAGTGTTAGGGATTAGCGATTAGGGTTTTTGGTAAGTGTTAGGGTTAGGAGTTAGTGTTTTATGAAGGGATATGGTTAGAATTAGGATTGGGGTTAGTGTTAGGGTTAGGTTTAGGGGTTAGGTTTAGGGTAAAAGGATAGGATTAGGGTTAAGGGTTGGGCTCAGATTTAGGGTTAAAGTTTAGTGTTCGGGTTAATGTTTAGTGTTATGGTCCAGTTTAAGTGTTAGGGTGAGGGTTAACGGTTAGGATTAGGCTTAGAGGTTGGGGATATAGTGAGGGTTCAGTGTTAAGATTAGGTTTAGGGTTCAGGGTTAGGGTTAGCTTTAGGGGTTATGGTTAGGGTTAGGTGTTAGGTTAGTGTCAGGGTTAGGTCTAGTCGTGAGGGTAAGGTTTAGGGTTAGCTTTAAGAGCTAGGGTTAGGTTTAATGGTTAGGATTAGGATTAAGGTTAAAGGTTAGGGTAAGGCTTAGGGGTTAGGGTGAAGGGTTAAGGGTTTTTGTTAGGCATAGCGTTGGGGTTAGAAGTAAGGGTTACTGTCAGTGTTAGGGTTGTAGGCAGGGTTACGGTTAGGGTTAGCGGTTTAGAATTAGAGTTAGGGATTAGGTGTTCCAGTGATGAATAGGAGATAGGGTGAGAATTAGTGGATAGGGGTTGTTCTCAGGGAATGGGTTATGCACTAACGTTAGGATAAGAGGTTAAAGTTAGGCTCACGGTCAGTTTTACGTGTTAAGGGGAGAAATAGGAACAGGGTTGGGTGTTATGTTCAGGGTGAGGGATATCTGTTACAGGTATTGTTTATGCTTAGCGCACGGGCCCTGTCTGCATTAGGCAGGGGAGGAGGTTCGGGGGTTGGGATTGTCACCAGGATCCCACTGTATCGTCCTCTGGGTATGGGCCCGTGGGTTTCATGCAGGACACCATGGTAGAGCCTCCTTTCACACATGGCATGGGAGGATTGCAGGCTTTCTAAACTCTAAGAAAGCAAGAAGTCTGAGAATTAGATTTAGGGTTAGGATTCTGGTTAGGGTTAAGGATGAAGTTTAGTGTTAGGGTGAGGGCTTAGGGTTAGTGATTAGGGTTAGGGTTAAAGGTTACTCTTAGGTTTAACAGTTACAGTTCGGTTTAGGATTGAGGTTTACGGTTAGGGTTAAGATGAGGGGTTAGGGTTTGGTATAGGGTTAGGGTTAGGTACAGGGTTAGGGTTAAGTGTTAGAATTAGGGTTGAAGATTAGGATTAGGGTTAGGATTAAAGGTTAGCGTGAGAGTTAACGCTTAGGGTTAAGGTTAAGAGTTAGGGTTAGGGTTTAGGTTTAGGGTTAAGGGTTAGGGTTAGTTTTAGGGTTCGAGTTATGTGTTAGGGTTTGTGTTAGAGGTTAGGGTTTGGTTTACTGTTCAGGGTTAGGGTTACGTTTAGGGGTTAGCATTAGGGTTAAGGATTAGGTTTAGGGTAAGGGTTTAGAGTTAGTGTTCGTCTTTAGGCTCGGGGCTTAGGTTCAGGGTCAGGGGTTAGAGTTGGTGGTAGGGCTTAGATTTAGCGGTCAGTTTAAGGGCACAGGAGCTGTTTAATCTATGGTGAGAGGGGTCTGTTCGGAGTCACCACAAAGCACAACATCATTCCCTGGGCCCTCGGACAAGACCTACATGCAGGACTCAGGCGGAGCCTCATCTCACACATGGCATGGCTGTATTGTAGGCTTGCTTCACTCTGGGAATGGAAGTAGTGTGAGAATTAGGGTTAGGGTTGGGGTTAGGGGTTGCAAGTTAGGGGTTAGGTTTTGACTCAGGGTTAGGTGGTAGGGATTAGTGGTTAGGGTTAGAGTTAGTGTTACGGGTTAAGTGTTAAGTCTGCTTTAGGGGGCCATGGTAAGTTTTAGGTTTGGAGTTAGCGTTAGGGTTAGGGTTTAGGGTTAAGGGATAGGGTTAGGGTTAAGGGTTAGGCTTAGGGTTAGGGTTCAGGTTTAGGGTTAGGGTCAGGGTTAAGGGTTAGTGTCAGGGTTAACAGTTAGGGTTAGGGGGTTAGGGATAGGTTTAGGGTTAAGGGTCAAGGCTATGTTTCAGGTTTAAGGTTAGCATTAGGGGGTTAGCGTTAGTGTTAACTGTAGGTCAGTGTTGGGTTTAGATCTCTAGGCATTAGGGTAAAGATTAGGGTTAGGGTTAAGAGTTAGGGTTATGTTTAATGGTTAGGATTGGGATTAGCGTGAAGAGTTAGGGTTAAGGTTAGGGGTTATGACTAAGGATCAACGGTTAGGGTTATTTTTATGTGTAGGGTTAGCGTAAGGGGTTAGGGTTATTGTTAGTGTTGTTCGGAGGGTTAAGGTTAGGGTTGGCGTTTCACAATTAGGGATTAGGTGTTATGGTTATGGCTAGGAGTTAGGGTTAGAATTACGGTATAGGTCTTGTTCTCAGGGTGTCATGCATTAACGTTAAGATAAGGGCTTAAAGTTAGGGTTACGGTGAGCTTTACCTGTTAAGGTGAGCAGTAGGATCAGGGTTAGGTGTTATGTTCTGGGTTAGGGTTATGGGTGAAGGGTAGGGTTTATCCTTAGGGCACGGGCCCTGTATGCACTAGGAGGCGAAGTTAGGGATCTGTGATGATCCCTGGGAACCCATTCTTTAGTACGCAGTGTATGGGCCTCTGGGTTTCATGCAGGACACTGTGGTAGAGCGGGCTTTCATGCATGGCTTAGTAGGATTGTAGGCTTTCAAAACTCTGAGAATTAGATTTCGGGTTAGGATTACGGCACGGTTTAGGGATGAAGATTAGTGTTAGGGTGAGGGCTTAGGGTTTGGGGTTAGGGTTAGGGGTAGGGTTCATCGTTAGGGTTACGTTTAGGCAGTAGGGTTATGGGTTAGGAATAGGGTAAGGGTTTAATGTTAGTGTTGGGCGTTAGGGTCAGGGCTTAAGTTTAGGGTTAGGGGTTAGTGTTAGAGTTAGTGTTAGGGCTTAGATTTAGAGGTTATTTTAAGGGCACAGGACCTGTGTAATCTATGGTGAGAAGTGTGCGGAATGGGTCATCGCCACACCACACCATCGTACCCTAGGCCTTGTGCCCAGACCTACATGTAGGTCTCAGGCAGAGCCTCTTCTCACGCATGGCATGGTTTTATTGTAGGCTTGGCTAACTCTGAGAATGGAGGAAGTGTGAGAATTATGGTTATGATTAGGGTTAGGTGTTTGGGGTTAGGGGTTAGTGTTCGAGTGAGGGTTAGGGGTTAGGGATTAGGGGTTAGGGTTAATGTTAGCATTAGGGGTTAACGGTTAGGGTTGGGTTAGGGACTAGGGTTAGATTTAGGGTTGGGGTAGGGTTAGGGTTAGGGGTTAGGGTTAGGGTTAAGGGATAGGATTAGGGTTAAGGGTTAAGGCTTAGGGTTAGCATTAAGGGATGGGTTAGGGTTAAGGGTTAGGGTTATGGTCCGAGTTAAGGGTTAGGATGAGGGTTAACAGTTAGGGTTATAAGTTAGGGATAGTGTTAGGATTAAGGTCTAGGGTTAGGGTTAGAGGTAGTTTTACTGCTAAGATTAGGTCTAGGCATTAAGGTAAGGGTTAGTGTTAGGGTTAGGTTTAATTGTTAGGATTAGGATCAGAATTAAGGGTTAGGCTTAGGGTTAGGGGATAGGGTTAGGGTTTAGGGTAAACTTTTAAGGTTATGTTTAGGGATAAGGTTAGGGTTAGCGTTTAAGGTTAGGGTTAGTATTAGGGTTGTTTGTAGGGTTAAGGTAATGTTTAGTGGTTAGAATTAGGGTTAGGGATTAGGGGTTACTGTTATGGCTAGGAGTTTGGGTTAGTATTAAGTGATAGGGGTTGTTCTTAGCATAAGTGTTATGCATTTACGTTAGAATAAATGGTTAAAGTTAGGTTTACGGTGAGGTTTATGTGTTAAGGTGAGCAATAGGATCAGGGTTAGAATTATGAGTGAGGGGTAGGGTTTTGCTTAGGGTATGGGCCCTGTCTGCCCTAGGAGTGGGATTGAGGGGGATGCGATTGTCACCAGAAACCCACTCTATCGTATGCAGGGTATGGGCCCATGGGTTTCTTGTAGGACACTCTGGCAGAGCCTGATTTCACGCATGGTAAAGGAGGATTGTAAGCTTTCCAATCTCTAAGAAAGTAAGAAGTCTGAGAATTAGATTTAGGGTTAGGATTATCGTTATGGTTAGGGATGAAGTTTAATCTTAGGGTGAGGGCTTCGGGTAAGGGGATAGGGTTAGTTTTAGGGTTAAAAGTTACTGTTAGGTTTAACAGTTACAGTTAGACTTAGGGTTTAGGTTTAGGGTTAGGGTTAAGCTTAGGGGTTACGGTTTGGTACAGGGTTAGGGTTAAGTGTTAGGGTTAGGGTTAAAGATCATGACTAGGGTTAGAGTTAAGGGTTAGTTTGAGTGTTAACAGTTAGGGTTAAGGATAACTTTTCGGGTTAGGGGTTAGGATTAGTGTTCGGGCTGAGATTTAGCGGTTAGTTTAAGGGCACAGGACCTGTTTAATCTATGGTGAGAGTGGTGCACAGGGTCGCTGCGACACGACACCACCATACGCTGGGCCTTGGGCCAAGACCTACATACAGGGCTCAGGTGGAGCCTCTTCTCACGCATGACATGGCTGTATTGTAGGCTTGGTTAACTCTGAGAATGGAAGAAGTGTGAGAAATCGGGTTAGGGCTGGCTGTAGGTGTTTTTAACCCCTAACCCTAACACTAACCCCAAGGTTAAATCTAACCGTAACCCTTACGCCAACCCTAACCCTAACCCTAACCCCTCTCACTGTAGAATAAACAGGTCCTGTGCCCTTAAACTAACCGCTAAATCTAAGCCCTAACATCAACCCTAACCTCTGACCCTAAACCTAAGCCCTGAGCCTAAAGCCCAACACTAACTCTAAACTCTTACCCTAAAGCTAATCCCTAACCCTAATGCTAACCCCTAAACATAACCCTAACTGTGAACCCTAAACCTAACCCTAACCTCGAGCGCTAACCATAGCACTTAACTCTAACCCTAAACCTAACATGAACCCTTAATCCTAACACTAACCCTAACCCTAACTCTTAACTTTAACCCTGACTGTTAACCCTCACACTAACCTTTAAACCTAACCTTAATCGTAATCTTTAACCCTAAACCTAATATTTAACCCTAATCCTGTACCAAACCCTAAACCCTAACCTTAAACCTAACCGTAAACCTTAACCCTGAACCTAACTGTAACAGTTAAAACTAAGAGTAACCTGTAACGCTACCCGTAACCCCTAACTCTAAGCCTTCACCCTAACACTAACCTTGATCCTTAACCCGAACCCTAACCCTAACCCTAAATCTAATTCTCAGTCTTCTTGCTTTCTTAGAGTTTAGAAAGCCTACAATCCTCCCATTCCATGCGTGAAAGGAGGCTCTTCCACTGTGTCCTGAATGAACCGCTGGGGCCCATAACCAGAGTACGATAGAGTGGGTTCCTGGTGACAATCCCAGCCCCCTAACTCCCGCCCCCCGCCTAATGCAGACAAGGCCGGTGTCCTAAGCATAAACTCTACACCTCACCCAAAACTCTAACCCTGAAAATAACGTTTAACCCTGATTCTATTGCTCACCTTAGAATGTAAACCTCACTGTAACCTGAACTTTAACCTCTTATCCTAACGTTAATGCATAACACTTACCCTGAGAATAACCCCTATCCCATAATTCTAACCCTATCTCCTAGTCATAACTGTAACAACTAATCCCTAACCCTAATTCTAAACCACTAACACTAACTGTTACCCTACGTAGTTACTGTTACGGTAACCTACTGTTACCCTAACACTGAACCTAACCCTTACTCCTAACGCCAAAGCTATGGCTAAAAATAATGCTAACCCTTGACCCTTTACCCTAACTCCTAACCCTAATCCTAATCCTAACCACTAAACCCAAACTTAGCTCTTAACCCTAACCCTAAACCTTACCCTGACGCCTAGACCTAACACTAACACTAAACTAACACCTAACCCTAATCATAACCCCTAAAGCTAACCCTAACCCTGAACCCTAAACCTAACCCTAACAATTAATACTAACTATATCCCTAACCCCTAACCCTAACCCTAACCGTTAACCCTCACCCTAACCCTTAAACCGGACCCTAACACTAAATCTTAACCCTAACACTAAATTTTAACCCTAAACCTACGCCCAACCCTTAACCATAATCCTATCCCTTAACCCTAAACCTAACCCCTAACCCTAAACCTAACACTAACCCCAATCCTAATTCTAACCATAGCCCTTAATACATCACTACGCCTAACCCCTAACCCTAACCCCTAATGCTAACCCTAACACTGAACCCTAAACCTAACCCTATCCCTAACCCTTAAACATAACTCTATCCCTAACCAATAATCCTAAGCCTAATCTTTAACCCTCACCCTAGAGCTTAACTGGAACCGTAACCCTAAGCCTAAACCCCAACCCTAACACTTAACACAAACCCTAAGCCTAAACACTTAACGCCAATCCTATCCTTTAACCCTAACACTAACCCTGATGCCTAATCCTAACCCTAACACTAACCCCAACCATAAATCTAACCCTAGCCCCTAACGCAAAACTAACCCCTAACCCTAACACTAACCCTAAATCCTAGTCCCTAACCACTAAACCTCACTTGAACCCTAACCCCTAACACCAAACCCTTAACCCTAACCATAACCCTATTTCTCACACTACTTCCATTCTCAGAGTTAACCAAGCTTAAAATACAACCATGCAATGCGTGAGTAGAGTTTCTGCATGAGTCCTGCAAGTAGGTCTGGGCCAAAGGCCCAGGATCCGATGGTGTGGTGTCGCATGGAAACATTCTGCACCCTTCTCACCATAGATTACACAGGTCCTGTACCCTTAAACTAACCGCTAAATCAAAGCCCAAACACTGACCCTAACCCCTAACCCTAAACCTAAGCCCTGACCCTAATGCCCAACACTAACACTAAACGCTTACCCTAAACCTAACCCCTAAATGTAACCTTAACCATGAACCCTAAACCTAACCCAAACCCCTAACCCTAACCATAACACTTAACTCTAACCCTAAACCTAACATGAACACTTAACCCTAACCCTAACCCATAACCCTAACACTTAACCTTAACCCTAACCGTTAACCCTCACACTAAACCTTAACCCTAACCCTAATCCTAATCTTTAACCCTAACCCTAGCACTTAACCCTTACCCTGTACCAAAACCTAACCCCTAATCTTAACCCTAACCGTAAACCTTAAAGCTTAACCCTAAACCTAACTGTAACTGTTAAACCTAACACTAACCTTTAACCCTGACCCTAACCGAAACCCCTAACCCTAAGCCCTCACCATAACAGTAACCTATATTGCTAACCCTAACCCTAATCCTAGCCCTAAATTTAATTCTCAGACTTCTTGCTTTCTCAGAGTTTACAAAGCCTACAATCCTCCCATGCCATGTGTAGAAGGAGGCTCGGCCACTGTGTCCGGCATGAAACCAGGGGGCCCATACCCAGCATATGATAGAGTGGCTTCTGGCATCTATCCCAGCCCCCTAAAACCCCCTCCTAGAGCAGGGAGGGCTCGTGATATAAGCATAAACACTACCCCTCACCCATAACCCTAACCCTCAACATCACAGCTCACCCTGATACTATTGCTCACCTTAACACATCAACCTCACCATAACTCTAACTTGAACCCATTATCCTAACGTTAATGCATAAGACTTACCCTAAGAACAACCCCTATCCCTTAATTCTAACCCTAACTCCTAGCCACAATTATAACACCTAATCCTTAAGGCTAATTCAAAACTACTAAACATTACCTTACCCCTACAAACAACCCTAACACTAACCCTAACCCTAACCGCTAACCCTAACCGTACACCTAAAAATAACCGTAACACTTGACACTTAACCCTAACCCCTAACCTTAACCCTAACCCTTAACCTTGATTCTAATCCTAACAATTAAACCTAACCCTAACTCTTAAGCCTAACACTAACACGTACCCTAACGCCTAGACCTAACCCTAAGAGTAAACGTAACCCCTAACCCTAACCCTAATCCCTAATGCTAACCCTAACACTGAACCCTAATCCTAAGCCTTAAACCTAACTCTATCCTTAAGCCATAAGCCTAGCCCTAACTGTTAACCCCACACTAACCCTTAACTCGAACTGTAACCCTAACCCTTAAAACTAAACCTAACACTTAACGCTAACCCTAAGCCTTAACGCTTAACCCTTATCCTATCCCTTAACCCTAACCCTAACCCCTAATGCTAACCATAACCCCACCATAAATCTAACCCTAGCCCCTAACCCAACCCTAACCCCTAAACCCTAACCCTATCACTAAACCCAACACCTACTCCCTAACCCCTAATCCTCACTCGAAGCTTAAGCCCTAACCCTAAGCCCTCTCCCTGACTAATCTTCATTCCTAACTCTAACCATAATCCTAACCCTAAATCTAATTCTCAGACTTCTTGCTATCTCAGAGTTTTAAAAGCCTACAATTCTCCAAAGCCATGCGTGAAAGCTGGCTCTACCACAGTGTCCTGCATGAAACCCAGGAGCCCATACTCTGTGTACAATAGAGTGGGTTCCTGGGGACAATCACGGCCCCCTAACTCCCCCTGCTAGTGCTGACAGGGCCTATGCCCTAAGCAAAAACCCTGCACCTCACCCATAACCCTAACCCTGAACATAACACCTAACCCTGATGTTATTGTTCACCTTAACACGTAAACCTCACTGTAACCCTAACTTTAACCCCCTATCCTAATGTTATTGAATAACACTTACCCTAAGAACAAACCCTATCCCTTAATTCTAAGCCTAACTCCTAGCATAACCGTAACACCTAATCCCTAACCTTAATTCTCAACTGTTAAACATTACCTTCACCCTACAAACAACCCTAACACTAACCCTAACTCTAACCGCTAACCCTAACCCTAACCATTACACTGATCATAATCCTAACAATTAAACCTAACCCTAATTCTTAACCCTAACACGAACCATTACCATAATGCCTAGACCTAACCCTAACTGTAACCCTAACCCCTAACCCTAACCCTAACCGCTAATGCTAACCCTAACCCCGAACCCTAAACCTAACCCTAACCCTATCCCTTAAACCTATTACTATCCCTAAACCATTACCCTAATCGCAACTGTTAACCCTCACTCTCACCCTTAACTTGGACCGAAACCCTAACCCTTAACCCTAACCTTAACCCTTACTGCTAATCTTAAGCCTTCACCCTTTACCTTAATCCTATCTCGTAAGCCTAACCCTAAGGCTGACCCCTAACCCGCCCGAACATTAACCCTAACCCTAAATCTAACGCTAGCCCCTTACAAAAACCTAACACCTAACCCATGACACACTAATCCTAACTTCTAATTCCTAACAGCTAAACTTCACTCAAACCCTAACCTCTAACCCTAAACACATAACCCTAACCATAACCCTAATTCTCACACTTCATCCGTTCTCAGAGTTGACCAAGCCTACAATAGAGCCATGCCACAAATGAGAAGAGGCTCTGCCTGAGTCCTGCATGTAGGTCTGGGCCCGAGGCCCAGGTACGATGGTGTGGTGTTGAGGCGACCCAGTCTGCACCCTTCCCACCATAGATTAAACAGAGCATGTGCCCTTAAACTAACCACTAAATCTAAGCCCTAACACTAAACCTAAATCCTAACCCTAAACCTCGGCCCTTATCCTAACGCCCAACAGTAACACTAAACACTCACCGTAAACTTAACCCGTAACTCGAACCCCTAAATGTAACCCTAACCATAAACCCTAAACCTAACCCTAACCTCTAGCCATAACCATAACACTTAACTCTAACCCTAAACGTTACACGAAGCCTTATTCCTAACCCTAACCCCAACCGTAACACTTAATCTTGACCCTTACCATTAACCCTCACACTAACCCTTAACCCTAACCCTAATCCTAATCTTTAACCATAAACCTAACACTGAAGCCTAACCCTGTGCCAAACGCTAAAACCAAACCTTAACCCTAACCCTGAAACTTAACCGTAAACGTAACTGTAACTATTAAAAATAACACTAACCTTTAACACTAACCCCTAACCCTCAGAGGCCACCCTAACACTAATCTTCCTCTCTAAACATTACCATAATCCTACCCCTAAATCTAATTCTCAGACTTCTTGCTTTCTCAGAGTTAAGAAAGCCTACAATCCTCCCATGCCATGAGTAAAAGGGGGCTCTTCCACTGTGTCCTGCATGAAACCCAGGAGCCCATACCCAGCGTATGATAGAGTGCGTTCCCGGGGACAATCCCATCCCTCTAACCCCCGCCCCCCACCCAGTGCAGACAGGGACCGTACGCTAAGTATAAACACTATCCCTAACAGATAACCCTCACCCTCAATATAAAACCTGACCCTGAACCTATTGCTCACCTTAAAACATAAACCTCTCCGAAACCCTAACTTATCCCCTTATCTTAACATTAATGTATAACACCCTGAGAAGAAGCCCTATCCCATAATTCTAAATCTAATCCCGAGCCATAACCCTAACACCTCATCCCTAATTCTAAAATGCCAACCCTACCTTCACCCTACCAACAACCCTAACCCTAACCCTAAACCCTTACCCTAACCCTACGCCTAAAAATAACCCTAACCATTGATCCTTAGTCATAACCCCTAAACCTTAACCCTAACCCTTCACGCTAATCCCAATCCTAACCATTAAACATAACCCTACTTAACCCTACCGCTAACCTCTACCCTAATGCCTAGATATCTAACCCCAACACTGACCTACAGTTAACACTAATCCTAACCCCGAATCCTAACCTTAAAGCTGAACCATAAACCTAACCCTTAACCCTAACCCTATCCCTAACCCCCTAACCCTAACCCTAACTGTTAAGCCTCACCCTAACATTAACCCTGACTCTAACCCTATCCCTTAACCCTAACCCCTAACCCTAACGCTAACCACAACCCTAAACCTAACCCTGGCCCAGTAACCCAGACTTAACACCTAAGCCCTAACACAAACTCTAACCCTAACCACTAATCCCTAGCACCTGACCCTGACTCGAAACCTAACCCCTAACTCGAAACCCCTAAACCCAAACCTAACCCTAATTCTCACACTACTTCCATTCCCAGAGTGAAGCAAGCCTACAATACAGCCATGCCATGTGTGAGATGAGGCTCCGCCTGATTCCTGCATGTAGGTTTTGTCCCAAGGCCCAGGGAATGATGTTGTGCTTTCGTGGTGACTCAGACCACACCCCTGTCACCGTAGATTAACCAGGTCCAGTGCCCTTAAACTGACCGCTAAATCTAAGCCCTACCACCAACCCTAACCCCTGACCCTGAACCTAAGCCCCGAGCCTAAAGCCCAACACTAACTCCAAACACTTACCCTAAACCTAATCCCTATCCCTAATGCTAAACCCTAAACGTAACCCTAACCGTGAACAGTAAACCTAACCCTAACCTCTAACACAAATCCTAACACATAACTCTAACCCTAAAACTAACCCTAACCCTTAACCCTGAACCTAAACCCTAACCCTATCCCTTAACCTTAACCTTAACCGTTAACTCTCATGCTAACCTTTAATCCTAACCCTAATCCTAATCTTCAACCCTAAACCTAACACAACCCTAACCCTGTACCAAACCCTAACCCCTCATCTTAACCCTATCCACAAACCTCAACCCTAAAACGAACTGTAACCGTTAAACCTAACAGTAACCTTAAACCGTAACCCTAATCTGTAACCCTATCCCCTCACCATAACACTACACTTCATCCTGAACCCTTACCATAATCCTAACCCTAAATCTAATTCTCAGACTTCTTGCTTTCTTAGAGTTTAGAAAGCCTGCAATCCTCCCATGCCATGCGTGAAAGGAGGCTCTACCACTGTGTCCTGCATGAAAACCACGGGCCCATACCCAGAGTCTGATACAGTGGGTTCCCGGTGACAATCCCAGCCCCCTAACCTCGCCCCAGCTTAATGTAGACAGGGCCCGTGCGCTAAGCATAAACAATACCTTTAACAGATAACCCTAACCATGAACATAGCACCTAACCCTGTTCCCATTTCTCCCCTTAACACGTAAACCTCACCGTGAGCCTAACTTTAACCTCTTATCCAACGTTAATGCATAACCCATTCCCTGAGAACATCCCCTATCCAATAATTCTAACCCTATCTCCTAGTCATAACTGTAACACCTAATCCCTAACCCTAATTCTCAACCACTAAGCCTAACCGTAACGCTGCCTACAACCCTAACACTGACAGGAACCCTTAGTTCTAACCCCAACGCTATGCCTAACAAAAGCCCTAACCCTTCACCGTCACCCTAATCCCTACGCATTACCCTAACCCTTAACCGTAATCCTAATCCTAACGATTAAACCTAACCCTACCTCTTAAAGCTAACCCTAAACCTTACCCTCACGACTAGACCTAACCCTGACACTAACCTAACACCTAACACTAACCATAACCCCTAAAGCTAACCCTAACCCTCAACCCTAAACCTAACCCTAACACTGATCCTTCACTATATCCCTAACCCCTAAGCCTAATCCTAACTGTTAACCCTCACCCTAAAACTTAAACTGTACCATAACACTAAACATTAACCCTAACACTAAACTTTAACCCTAACCATAAGCCCAACACTTAACCCTAATCCTATCCCTTAACCCTAAGCCTAACCCTAACCCCTAACCCTAAACCTAACCCTAACCCCAACCCTAACCCTTAATCTTGACCCTTACCATTAACCCTCGCACTAACCCTAATCCTAATCTTTAACCATAAAGCTAACACTGAAGCCTAACCCTGTGTCAAACGCTAAACCCAAACCTTAACCCTAACCCTCAAACTTAACCATAAACCTAACTGTAACTGTTAAACCTAACACTAACCTCTAACGCTAACCCCTAACCCTAAGACCCCACCTTAACACTAACCCTAACCCTAAACATTATCATAATCCTACCCCTAAATCTAATTCTCAGACTTCTTGCTTTCTTAGAGTTTAGAAAGCCTAAAATCCTCCCATGCCATGAGTAAAAGGGGGCTCTGCAGCTCTCTCTTGCATGAAACCAGGAGCCCATACCTAGCGTATGATAGAGTGGGTTCCCGAGGAAATCCCATCCCCGTAACCCCAGCCCCCCGCCCAGTGCAGACAGAGCCTGTACGCTAAATATAAACACTACCCCTAACAGATAACACTCACCCTGAACATAGCACCTGACCCTGATCCTATTGCTCACCTTAAAACATAAACCTCCCCGTAACCCTAACTTATCCCCTTATCTTAACGTTAATGCATAACACACTGAGAAGGAGCCCTATCCCATAATTCTAATCCTAACCCCTAGCCATAACCGTAACACCTCATCCTTAATTCTAAAATGCCAACCCTAAACTTCACCCTACCAACAACCCTAACCCTAACCCTAATCCCTAACCCTAAGCCCTCACCCTATCACTAATCCTCATCCCTAAACCGTACCATAATACTAACTCTAAATCTAACTCTCAGACTTCTTGCTTTCTCAGAGTTTTGAAAGCCTACAATCCTACTAAGCCATGCATGAAAGCCAGCTCTGCCACAGTGTCCTGCATGAAACCCAGAGGCCCATACACTGCGTACGATAGAGTGGGTTCCCAGCGACCATCACAGACCCCTAACTTCGCCTCCTAGTGCATACAGGGCCTGTGCCCTAAGCACAAACCCTACCCCTCACCCATAACCCTAACCCGAAACATAACAACTGACCCTGATCCTACTGTCCACCTTAACACGTAAACCTCACCGTAACCCTAATTTTAACCCCTTATATTAACGATAATGCATGACACCCTGAGAACAAGCCCTATAGCGTAATTCTAACCCTAACTCCTAGCCATAACCGTAACACCTAATCCCTAATTCTGAAACGCCAACCCTAACCTTAATCCTACCAACAACACTAACACTAACCCTAAACACTTACCCTAACCCTACACCTAAAAGTAACCCTAACCATTGATACTTAGTCATAACCCCTAAACCTTAACACTAACCCTTCACGCTAATCCCAATCCTAACCATTAAACATAACCCTACTTAACTCTACCCCTAACCTATACCTTAATGCCTAGAGATCTAACCCCAACACTGACCTACAGTTAACACTAACCCTAACCCCTGATCCTAACATTAAACCTGAACTATAAAACTAACCCTTAACCCTAACCCTATCCCTAACCCCCTAACCTTAACCCTAAATGTTAAGCCTCACCCTAACACTTAACCCTGACTCTAAGCCTAAACTTTAACCCTAACACCTAACCCTAACGCTAACCCCAACCCTAAACCTAATCCTGGCCCCCGAACCCAGACTTAACACCTAACCTCTAACACTAACTCTAAACCTAACCACTAATCCCTAGCACCTGACCCTGACTCGAAACCTAATCCCTAACTCGAAACCCCTGACCCCAAACCTATCCCTAATTCTCACACTAATTCCATTTCCAGAGTGAAGCAAGCCTACAATACAGCCATGCCATGTGTGAGATGAGGCTCCGCCTGAGTCCTGCATGTAGGTCCTCTACCAAGGCCCAGGGAATGATGTTGTGCTCTCGTGGTGACTCCGACCACACCCCTCTCACCGTAGATTAACCAGGTCCTGTGCCCTTAAACTGACCACTAAAGCTAAGCCCTACCACCAACCCTAACCCCTGACCCTGAACCTAAGCCCCGAGCCTAAAGCCCAACACTAACTCTAAACACTTACCCTAAACCTAATCCCTAACCCTAATGCTAACCCCTAGAGGTAACCCTAACCGTGAACAGTAAACCTAACCCTAACCTCTAACACAAACCCTAACACATAACTCTAACCCTAAAACTAACCCTAACGCTTAACCCTGAACCTAAACCCTAACTCTAACCCTTAACCTTAACCTTAACCGTTAACTCTCATGCTAACCTTTAATCCCAACCCTAATCCTAATAATCAACCCTAAACCTAACACAACCCTAACCATGTACCAAACCCTAACCCCTCATCTTAACCCTATCTGCAAACCTCAACACTAAAACGAACTGTAACTGTTAAACCTAAGAGTAACCTTAAACCGTAACCCTAATCTGTAACCCTATCCCGTCACCATAACACTACACTTCATCCTGAACCCTAACCATAATCCTAACCCTAAATCTAATTCTCAGACTTCTTGTTTTCTTAGAGTTTAGAAAGCCTGCAATTCTCCCATGCCATGTGGGAAAGGAGGATCTACCACTGTGTCCTGCATGAAAACCACGGGCCCATACCCAGAATCCGATACAGCGGGTTCCCGGTGACAATGCCAGCCCCGTAACCTCCCCCCAGCTTCATGCAGACAGGGCCCGTGCGCTAAGCATAAACAATACCTTTAACAGATAACCCTAACCCTGAACATAGCACCTAACCCTCTTCCTATTTCTCCCTTAACACGTAAACCTCACCGTGAGCCTAATTTTAACCTCTTATCGTAACGTTAATACATAAACCATTCCCTGAGAACATCCCCTATCCAATAATTCTAACCCTATCTCCTAGTCATAAGTGTAACACCTAATCCCTAACCCTAATTCTGAACCGCTAAGCCTAACCGTAACGCTGCCTACAACCCTAACACTGACAGGAACCCTTAGTTCTAACCCCAACGCTATGCCTAACAAAAGCCCTAACACTTCACCCTTCACCCAAACCACTACGCATTACCGAACCCTTAACCGTAATGCTAATCCTAACCATTAAACCTAACCCTGGCTCTTAAGCTAACCCTAAACCTTACCCTCACGACTAGACCTAACCCTGACACTAACCTAACACCTAACACTAACCAGAACGCCTAAAGCTAACACTGAACCCTATCCCTAACCCTAGCAGTAAACTTTAACCCTAAACCTAAGCCCAACCCATAACCCTAATCCTATCCTTTTACCCTAAAACTAACCCCTAAACCTAACCCCTATACCTAACCCTAACTCTAATCCCAATCCTAATTCTAACCATACCCCTTCATAAAACACTAACTCCTAACCGCTAACCCTAACACTAACCAAAAACCCTAATCACTAATCCCTAACCCTAACGCTTAACCTTTACCCTAACCATTAACCCTCACCCTAATTCTTAACACTGACCCTAACCTTCACCTTTAACTCTAAGCCTAGCCCTTAACGCTACAGTAAGGAAGACCCTTAATGCTAATGGTATCCCTTATCCCTAACCCTAACACTACAGCTAAAAATAACCCTAAACTGGATCCTTAAACCTAAAGACTAACACTTACTTTAACCCCAAACCCTAACCCTAATCCTAAGCATTAAACCTAACCCTATCTCTTACCCCTAACCCTAGCACTTACCCTAACGCCTAGATCTAACCCTAAATCTAATCTACCGCCTAATCCTAACCTTAAGCCTTAATGCTAACACTAACCCTGAACCCTAAACCTACCTGTAACCCTTAACACTAACCCTATCCGTGAACCTTAACCCTGACCCTAAACATTACCCGCACCCAAGCATTTAACCCTGACCCTAACCCTAATCCTTAATGATAACCCTAACACTAAACCCTAACCCTAAGCCCAACACTTAAACCTAATCCTATCCCTTTACCCTAACCCTAACCCTAATGCTAACCGCTAAACGTAACCCTAACCGTGAACAGTAAACCTATCCCTAACCTCTAACACAAACCATAGCATATAACTCTAACCCTAAAACTAACCCTAACCCTAACCCTAACCCTAAACCCTAACTCTTAACCTTAACTCTAAGCATTAACTCTCACGCTAACCTTTAATCCTAACCCTAATCCTAATCTTCAACCCTAAACCTAACACTTAACCCTAACCCTGTACCAAACCCTAACCCCTCATCTTAACCCTAACCTTAAAACTCAACCCTAAACCAAAGTGTAACCGTTAAATCTAAGAGTAACCTTTAACCCTAACCGTAATCCCTAAGCCTAAGCCCTCACACTAACACTAAACTTCATCCTTAACCCTAACCATAACCCTAACCCTAAATCTAATTCTCAGACTTCTTGCTTTCTTAGAGTTTAGAAAGCCTGCAATCCTCCCACGCCATGCGTGAAAGGAGGCTCTCTCACAGTGTCCTGCATGAAACCCAGAGGCCCATACACTGCGTGCGGTAGAGTGGGTTCCCAGCGACCATCACAGACACCTAACTTTGCCTCCTAGAGCATACAGGGCCCGTGCCCTAAGCATAAACCCTACCGCTCACCCATAAGCCTAACCCACAACATAACACCTAACCCTGATCCTACTGCTCACCTTAACAGGTAAACCTCACCATAACCCTAACTTTAACCCCATATCTTAACGTTAATGCATGACACCCTGAGAACAAGCCCTATACCGTCATTATAACCCTAATTCCTAGCTATAACCGTAACACCTAATCCCTAATTCTGAAACGCCAACCCTAACCTTAACCGGACCAACAACACTAACACTAACCCTAACCCCTTACCCTAATCCTACGCCTAAAAGTAACCCTAACCGTTGATCCTTAGTCATAACCCCTAACCTTAACCCTAACCCTTAACCCTATTCCCAATCCTAACCATTAAACAGAACCCTAACTCTTAACCCTAACCCTAACCTTTACCCTAATGCCTAGAGATCTAACCCCAACACTGACCTACAGTTAACACTAACCCCAACCCCTAATGCTAACCTTAAACCTGAACCAAGCTCCTAACCCTTAACCCTAACACTATCCCTTACCCCTAAGCCTAACACCAACTGTTAACCCTCTAACCCTCACCCTGAATCCTAACCCTATCCCTTAACCCTAACCCCTAAACCTAACGCTAACTCCAACCCTAAACCTTACCCTGGCCCCCTAACCCAGACTTAACACCTTACCCCTAACACTAACTCTAACCCTAACCACTAATCCCTAGCACCTAACCCTGACTCGAAACCTAACCCCTAACACGAAAAACCCTAACCCCAACCCCAACCCTAATTCTCACACTACTTCCATTCCCAGAGTGAAGCAAGCCTACAATACAGCCATGCCATGTGTGAGATGAGGCTCCGCCTGAGTCCTGCATGGAGGTCCTGTCCCAAGGCCCAGGGAATGATGTTGTGCTTTCGTGGTGACTCCGACCGCACCCCTCTCACCGTAGATTAACCAGGTCCTGTGCCCTTAAACTGACCGCTAAACCTAAGCCCTACCACCAACGCTAACCCCTGACACTGAACCTAAGCCCCGAGCCTAAAGCCCAACATTAACTCTAGACACTTACCCTAAACCTAATCCCTAACCCTAATGCTAACCCCTAAACCCAACCCTAACCGTGAACAGTAAACCTAACCCTAACCTCTAACATAAACCATAGCACATAACTCTAACCCTAAAACTAACCCTAACCCTAACCATAACCCTAAACCCTAAATCTTTTTTTTTTTTTTTTTTTTGAGAGAGTCTCACTCTGTTGCCCAAGATAGAGTGAGTGCCGTGGCATCAGCCTAGCTCACAGCAACCTCAGACTCCGGAGCTCAAGGAATCCTCCTGTCTCAGCCTCCCGAGCAGCTGGGACTACAGGCATGCGCCACCATGTCCGGCTAATTTTTTTCTATATATATTTTTAGCTGTCCATATAATTTCTTTCTATTTTTAGTACAGATGGGGTCTCGCTCTTGCTCAGGCTGGTATTGAACTCCTGAGCTCAAACGATCCACCCACCTCGGCCTCCCAGAGTGGTAGGATTACAGGCGTGAGCCACCGTGCCCGGCCCTAAACCCTAACTCTTAACCTTAACACTAAGCGTTCACTCTCATGCTAACCTTTAATCCTAACCCTAATCCTAATCTTCAACCCTAAACCTAACACTTAACCCTAACCCTGTACCACACTCTAACCCCTCATCTTAACCCTAACCGTAAACCTCAACCCTAAACCAAAGTGTAACCGTTAAATCTAAGAGTAACCTTTAACCCTAACCCTAATCCCTAACCCTAAGCCCTCACACTAACACTAAAATTTATCCTTAACCCTATCCATAAACCTAACCCTAAAATCAAATTATAAGACTTCTTGCTTTCTTAGAGTTTAGAAAGCCTGCAATCCTCCCATGCCATGCGTGAAAGGAGGCTCTACCACTGTGTCCTGCATGAAACCCATGGGCCCATACCCAGAGTATGATAGAGTGGGTTCCCGGGTACAATCCCAGCCCCCTAAACTCCCCCCGCCCGCCTAGTGCAGACAGGGCCCGTGCGCTAAGCATAAACAATACCTTTAACAGATAACCCTAACCCTGAACATAACACCCAACCCTGTTCCTATTTCTCCCCTTAACACGTAAACCTCACCGTGAGCCTAACTTTAACCTCTTATCCTAACGTTAATGCATAACCCATTCCCTGAGAAAAACCCCTATCCCATAACTCTAACCCTATCTCCTAGTCATCACTGGAACACCTAATCCCTAACCCTAATTCTAAACCGCTAACCCTAACCGGAACCCTACCTACAACCCTAACACTGACTGTAACCCTTACTTCTAACCCCATCGCTATGCCTAACAAAAACCCTAACCCTTCACCCAAACCCCTAAGCCTTACCCTAACCCTTAACCCTAATCCTAATCCTAACCATTAAAGCTAACCCTAGCTCTTAAAGCTAACCCTAAACCTTACCCTCACGACTAGACCTAACCCTGACACTAACCTAACACCTAACCCTAACCAGAACCCCTAAAGCTAACCCTGAACCCTATCCCTAACCCTAGCAGTAAACTTTAATCCTAAACCTAAGCCCAACCCGTAACCCTAATCCTATCCTTTTACCCTAAAACTAACCCCTAAACCTAACCCCTATACCTCACCCTAACTCTAACCCCAATCCTAATTCTAACCATACCCCTTCATAAAACACTAACTCCTAACCGCTAACCCTAACACTAACCAAAAACCCTAATCACTAATCCCTAAACCTAACGCTTAACCTTTACCCTAACCGTTAACCCTCAACCTAAATCTTAACACTGACCCTAACCTTAACCTTTAACTCTAAGCCTAACCCTTAACTCTACAGTAAGGAAGACCCTTAATGCTAATGGGATCCCTTATCCCTAACCCTAACACTACAGCTAAAAATAACCCTAACCTTGGAGCCTTAAACCTAACCCCTAACACTTACTTTAACCCCAAACCCTAACCCTAATCCTAAGCATTAAACCTAACCCTATCGCTTAACCCTAACGCTAGCCCTTACCCTAACGCCTAGATCTAACCCTAAATCTAACCTACCGCCTAATCCTAACCTTAAGCCCTAATGCTAACACTAACCCTGAACCCTAAACCTACCCGTAACCCTTAACACTAACCCTATCCGTGAACCTTAACCCTGACCCTAACCATTACCCACACCCAAGCATTTAACCCTGTTTCTAACCCTAATCCTTAATGATAAACCTAACACTAAACCCTAACCCTAAGCCCAACACTTAACCCTAATCCTATCCCTTAACCCTAACCCTAACCCTAATGCTAACCCCTAAACGTAACCCTAACTGTGACCAGTAAACCTAACCCTAACCTCTAACACAAACCATAGCACATAACTCTAACCCTAAAACTAAACCTAACCCTAACCCTAACCCTAAACCCTAACTCTTAACCTTAACCCTAAGTAATAACCTCACGCTAACCTTTAATCCTAACCCTAATCCTAATCTTCAACCCTAAACCTAACACTTAACCCTAACCCTGTACCAAACCCTAACCCCTCATCTTAACCCTAACCGTAAACCTCAACCCTAAACCAAAGTGTAACCGTTAAACCTAAGAGTAACCTTTAACTCTAACCCTATTCCCTAACCCTAAGCCCTCACCCTAACACTAAACTTCATCCTTAACCCTAACCAGAATCCTAACCCTAAATCTCATTCTCAGACTTCTTGCTTTCTTAGAGTTTAGAAAGCCTGCAATCCTCCCATGCCATGCGTGAAAGGAGGCTCTACCACTGTGTCCTGCATGAAACCCACGGGCCCATACCCAGAGTATGATAGAGTGGGTTCCCGGGTACAATCCCAGCCCCCTAAACTCCCCCCGCCCGCCTAATGCAGACAGGGCCCGTGCGCTAAGCATAAACAATACCTTTAACAGATAACCCTAACCCTGAACATAACACCCAATCCTGTTCCGATTTCTCCCATTAACACATAAACCTGACCGTGCGCCTAACTTTAACCTCTTATCCTAACGTTAATGCATAACCCATTTCCTGAGAACAACCCCTATCCCATAATTCTAACCCTATCTCCTAGTCATCACTGTGACACCTAATCCCTAATCCTAATTCTAAACCGCTAACCCTAACCGTAACCCTACCTACAACCCTAACACTGACAGTAACCCTTACTTCTAAACCCAAAGCTATGCCTAACAAAAACCCTAACCCTTGACCCTAACCCTTCACCCTAATCCCTAAGCCTTACCCTAACCCTTAACCCTAATCCTAATCCTAACCATTAAACCTAACCCTAGCTCTTAAAGCTAACCCTAAACCTTACCCTCACGATTGGACCTAACCCTGACACTAACCTAACACCTAACCCTAACCAGAACCCCTAAAGCTAACCCTGAACCCTATCCCTAACCCTAGCAGTAAACTTTAACCCTAAACCTAAGCCCAACCCGTAACCCTAATCCTATCCTTTTACCCTAAAACTAACCCCTAAACCTAACCCCTATACCTCACCCTAACTCTAACCCCAATCCTAATTCTAACCATACCCCTTCATAAAACACTAATTCCTAACCGCTAACCCTAACACTAACCAAAAACTCTAATCACTAATCCCTAACCCTAACGCTTAACCTTTACCCTAACCGTTAACCCTCACCCTAAATCTTAACACTGACCCTAACCTTAACCTTTAACTCTATGCCTAACCCTTAACTCCACAGTAAGGAAGACCCTTAATGCTAATGGGATCCCTTATCCCTAACCCTAACACTACAGCTAAAAATAACCCTAACCTTGGATCCTTAAACCTAACCCCTAACACTTACTTTAACCCCAAACCCTAAACCTAATCCTAAGCATTAAACCTAACCCTATCTCTTAACCCTAACGCTAGCCCTTACCCTAACGCCTAGATCTAACCCCAAATCTAACCTACCACCTAATCCTAACCTTAAGCCCTAATGCTAACACTACCCCTGAACCCTAAACCTACCCGTAACCCTTAACACTAACCCTATCCGTGAACCTTACCCCTGACCCTAACCATTACCCCAACCCCAGCATTTAACCCTGACCCTAACCCTAATCCTTAATGCTAACCCTAACACTAAACCCTAACCCTAAGCCCAACACTTAACCCTAATCCTATCCCTTAACCCTAACCCTAACCTTAAACCTAATGCTAACCCCTAAACGTAACCCTAACCGTGACCAGTAAATCTAACCCTAACCTCTAACACAAACCATAGCACATAACTATAACCCTAAAACTAACCCTAACCCTAACCCTAAACCCTAACCCTTAACCTTAACCCTAAGCGTTAACTCTCACGCTAACCTTTAATCCTAACCCTAATCTATTTCTTCAACCCTAAACCTAATACATAACCCTAACCCTGTACCAAACCGTAACACCTCATCTTAACCCTAACCGTAAACCTCAACCCTAAACCAAAGTGTAACCGTTAAACCTAAGAGTAACCTTTAACCCTAACCCTAAACCCTAACCCTAAGCCCTCACCCTAACACTAAACTTCATCCTTAACCCTAACCAGAATCCTAACCCTAAATCTAATTCTCAGTCTTCTTGCTTTCTTAGAGTTTAGAAAGCCTGCCATCCTCCCATGCCATGCGTGAAAGGAGGCTCTACCACTGTGTCCTGCATGAAACCCACGGGCCCATACCCAGAGTATGATAGAGTGGGTTCCCGGGTACTATCCCAGCCCCCTAAACTCCCCCCGCCCGCCTAATGCATACAGGGCCCGTGCGCTAAGCATAAACAATACCTTTAACAGATAACCCTAACCCTGAACATAACACCCAACCCTGTTCCTATTTTTCCCCTTAACATGTAAACCTCACCGTGCGCCTAACTTTAACCTCTTATCCTAACGTTAATGCATAACCCATTTCCTGAGAACAACCCCTATCCCATAAGTCTAACCCTATCTCCTAGTCATCACTGTGACACCTAATCCCTAACCCTAATTCTAAACCGCTAACCCTAACCGTAACCCTACCTACAACCCTAACACTGACAGTAACCCTTACTTCTAACCCCAACGCTATGCCTAACAAAAACCCTAACCCTTGACCCTAACCCTTCACCCTAACCCCTAAGCCTAACCCTAACCCTTAACCCTAATCCTAATCCTAACCATTAAACCTAACCCTAGCTCTTAAAGCTAACCCTAAACCTTACCCTCACGACTAGACCTAACCCTGACACTAACCTAACACCTAACCCTAACCAGAACCCCTAAAGCTAACCCTGAACCCTATCCCTAACCCTAGCAGTAAACTTTAACCCTAAACCTAAGCCCAACCCGTAACCCTAATCCTATCCTTTACCCTAAAACTAACCCCTAAACCTAACCCCTATACCTCACCCTAACTCTAACCCCAATCCTAATTCTAACCATACCCCTTCATAAAACACTAACTCCTAACCGCTAACCCTAACACTAACCAAAAACCCTAATCACTAATCCCTAACTCTAACGCTTATCGTTTACCCGAACCGTTAACCCTCACCCTAAATCTTAACACTGACCCTAACCTTCACCTTTAACTCTAAGACTAACCCTTAACTCTACAAGAAGGAAGACCCTTAATGCTAATGGGATCCCTTATCCCTAACCCTAACACTACAGCTAAAAATAACCCTAACCTTGGATCCTTAAACCTAACCCCTAACACTTACTTTAACCCCAAACCCTAACCCTAATCCTAAGCATTAAACCTAACCCTATCTCTTAACCCTAACGCTAGCCCTTACACTAATGCCTAGATCTAACCCTAAATCTAACCTACCGCCTAATCCTAACCTTAAGCCCTAATGCTAACTCTAACCCTGAACCCTAAACCTACTCGTAACCCTTAACACTAACCCTATCCGTGAACCTAAACCCTGACCCTAACCATTACCCGCACCCAAGCATTTAACCCTGACCCTACCCCTAATCCTTAATGATAACCCTAACACTAAACCCTAACCCTAAGCCCAACACTTAACCCTAATCCTATCCCTTAACCCTAACCCTAACCCTAACCCTAACCCCTTAACGTAACCCTAACCGTCACCAGTAAACCTAACACTAACCTCTAACACAAACCATAACACATAACTCTAACTCTAAAACTAACCCTAACCCTAACCCTAACCCTAAACCCTAACTCTTAACCTTAACCCTAAGCGTTAACTCTCACGCTAACCTTTAATCCTAACCCAAATCCTAATCTTCAACCCTAAACCTAACACTTCACCCTAACCCTGTACCTAACCCTAACCCCTCATCTTAACCCTAATCGTAAACCTCAACCCGAAACCAAAGTGTAACCGTTAAACCTAAGAGTAACCTTTAACCCTAACCCTAATCCCTAACCCTAAGCCCTCACCCTAACACTAGACTTCATCCTTCACCCTAACCATAATCCTAACCCTAAATCTAATTCTCAGACTTCTTGCTTTCTTAGAGTTTAGAAAGCCTGCAATCCTCCCATGCCATGCGTGAAAGGAGGCTCTACCACTGTGTCCTGCATGAAACCCACGGGCCCATACCCAGAGTATGATAGAGTGGATTCCCGGGTACAATCCCAACCCCTAAACTCCCCCCGCCCGCCTAATGCAGACAGGGCCCGTGCGCTAAGCATAAACAATACCTTTAACAGATAACCCTAACCCTGAACATAACACCCAACCCTGTTCCTATTTCTCCCCTTAACACGTAAACCTCACCGTGCGCCTAACATTAACCTCTTATCCTAACGTTAATGCATAACCCATTTCCTGAGAACAACCCCTATCCCATAATTCTAACCCTATATCCTAGTCATCACTGTGACACCTAATCCCTAACCCTAATTCTAAACCGCTAACCCAAACCGTAACCCTAACTACAACCCTAACACTGACAGTAATCCTTACTTATAACCCCAAGGCTATGCCTAACAAAAACCCTAACCCTTGACCCTAACCCTTCACCCTAACCCCTAAGCCTTACCCTAATCCTTAACCCTAATCCTAATCCTAACCATTAAACCTAACCCTAGCTCTTAAAGCTAACCCTAAACCTTACCCTCACGACTGGACCTAACCCTGACACTAAACTAACACCTAACCCTAACCAGAACCCCTAAAGCTAACCCTGAACCCTATCCCTAACCCTAGCAGTAAACTTTAACCCTAAACCTAAGCCCAACCCACAACCCTAATCCTATCCTTTTACCCTAAAACTAACCCCTAAAACTAACCCCTATACCTCACCCTAACTCTAACCCCAATCCTAATTCTAACCATACCCCTTCATAAAACACTAACTCCTAACCGCTAACCCTAACACTAACCAAAAACCACAATCACTAATTCCTAACCCTAACGCTTAACCTTTACCCTAACCGTTAACCCTCACCCTAAATCTTAACACTGACCCTAACCTTAACCTTCAACTCTAAGCCTAACCCTTAACCCTACAGTAAGGAAGACCCTTTATGCTAATGGGATCCCTTATCCCTAACCCTAACACTACAGCTAAAAATAACCCTAACCTTGGATCCTTAAACCTAACCCCTAACACTTACTTTAACCCCAAACCCTAACCCTAATCCTAAGCATTAAACCTAACCCTATCTCTTAACCCTAACGCTAGCCCTTACCCTAACGCCTAGATCTAACCCTAAATCTAACCTACCGCCTAATCCTAACCTTAAGCCCTAATGCTAACTCTAACCCTGAACCCTAAACCTACCCGTAACCCTTAACACTAACCCTATCCGTGAACCTTAACCCTGACCCTAACCATTACCGCACCCAAGCATTTAACCCTCTCCCTAACCCTAATTCTTAATGATAACCCTAACACTAAACCCTAACCCTAATCCCAACACTTAACCCTAATCCTATCCCTTAACTCTAACCCTAATGCTAACCCCCAAACGTAACCCTTACCGTCACCAGTAAACCTAACCCTAACCTCTAACACAAACCATAGCACATAACTCTAAACCTAAAACGAACCCTAACCCTAACCCTAACCCTAAACCCTAACACTTAAACTTAACCCTAAGCGTTAACTCACACGCTAACCTTTAATCCTAACCCTAATCCTAATCTTCAACCCTAAACCTAACACTTAACCCTAACCCTGTACCTAACCCTAAATCTGTACCAAACCCTAACCCCTCATCTTAACCCTAACCGTAAACCTCAACCCGAAACCAAAGTGTAACCGTTAAACCTAAGAGTAACCTTTAACCCTAACCCTAATCCCTAACCCTAAGCCCTCACCCTAACTCTAAACTTCATCCTTCACCCTAACCATAATCCTAACCCTAAATCTAATTCTCAGACTTCTTGCTTTCTTAGAGTTTAGAAAGCCTGCAATCCTCCCATGCCATGCGTGAAAGGAGGCTCTACCACTGTGTCCTGCATGAAACCCACGGGCCCATACCCAGAGTATGATAGAGTGGGTTCCCGGGTACAATCCCAGCCCCCTAAACTCCCCCCGCCCGCCTAATGCAGACAGGGCCCGTGCGCTAAGCATAAACAATACCTTTAACAGATAACCCTAACCCTGAACATAACACCCAACCCTGTTCCTATTTCTCCCCTTAACACGTAAACCTCACCGTGCGCCTAACTTTAACCTCTTATCCTAAAGTTAATGCATAACCCATTTCCTGAGAACAACCCCTATCCCACAATTCTAACCCTATCTCCTAGTTATCACAGTGACACCTAATCCCTAACCCTAATTCTAAACCGCTAACCCTAACTGTAACCCTACCTACAACCCTAACACTGACAGTAACCCTTACTTCTAACCCCAAAGCTATGCCTAACAAAAACCCTAACCCTTGACCCTAACCCTTCACCATAACCCCTAAGCCTTACGCTAACCCTTAACCCTAATCCTAATCCTAATCATTAAACCTAACCCTAGCTCTTAAAGCTAACCCTAAACCTTACCCTCACGACTGGACCTAACACTGACACTAACCTAACACCTAACCCTAACCAGAACCCCTAAAGCTAATCCTGAACCCTATCCCTAACCCTAGCAGTAAACTTTAACCCTAACCTAACCCCAACCGGTATCCCTAATCCTATCCTTTTACTCTAAAACTAACCCCTAAACCTAACCCCTATATCTAACCCTAACTCTAAACCCAATCCTAATTCTAACCATACCCCTTCATAAAACACTAACTACTAACCGCTAACCCTAACACTAACCAAAAACCCTAATCACTAATCCCTAACTCTAACGCTTAACCTTTACCCTAATCGTTAACCCTCACCCTAAATCTTAACACTGACCCTAACCTTCACCTTTAACTCTAAGCCTAACCCTTAACCCTACAGTAAGTAAGACCCTTAATGCTAATGGGATCCCTTATCCCTAACCCTAACACTACAGCTAAAAATAACCCTAACCTTGGATCCTTAAACCTAACCCCTAACACTTACTTTAACCCCAAACCCTAACCCTAATCCTAAGCATTAAACCTAACCCTATCTCTTAACCCTAACGCTAGCCCTTACCCTAACGCCTAGATCTAACCCTAAATCTAACCTACCGCCTAATCCTAACCTTAAGCCCTAATGCTAACTCTAACCCTGAACCCTAAACCTACCCGTAACCCTTAACACTAACCCTATCCGTGAACCTTAACCCTGACCCTAACCATTACCCGCACCCAAGCATTTAACCCTGACCCTACCCCTAATCCTTAATGATAACCCTAACACTAAACCCTAACCCTAAGCCCAACACTTAACCCTAATCCTATCCCTTAGCCCTAATCCTAACCCTAATGCTAACCCCTAATCGTAACCCTAACCGTCACCAGTAAACCTAACCCTAACCTCTAACACAAACCATAGCACATAACTCTAACCCTAAAACTAACCCTAACCCTAACCCTAAACCCTAACTCTTAACCTTAACCCTAAGTGTTAACTCTCACGCTAACCTTTAATCCTAACCCTAATCCTAATCTTCAACCCTAAACCTAACATTAACCCTAACTCTGTACCTAACCCTAACCCCTCATCTTAACCCTAACCGTAAACCTCAACCCGAAACCAAAGTGTAACCGTTAAGCCTAAGAGTAACCTTTAACCCTAACCCTAATCCCAAACCCTAAGCCCTCACCCTAACACTAAACTTCATCCTTCACCCTAACCATAATCCTAACCCTAAATCTAATTCCCAGACTTCTTGCTTTCTTAGAGTTTAGAAAGCCTGCAATCCTCCCATGCCATGCGTGAAAGGGGGCTCTACCACTGTGTCCTGCATGAAACCCACGGCCCCATACCCAGAGTATGATAGAGTGGATTCCCGGGTACAATCCCAGCCCCCTAAACTCCCCCCGCCCGCTTAATGCAGACAGGGCCCGTGCGCTAAGCATAAACAATACCTTTAACAGAAAACCCTAACCCTGAACATAACACCCAACCCTGTTCCTATTTCTCCCCTGAACACGTAAACCTCACCGTGCGCCTAACTTTAACCTCTTATCCTAACGTTAGTGCATAACCCATTTCCTGAGAACAACCCCTATCCCATAATTCTAACACTATCTCATAGTCATCACTGTGACACCTAATCCCTAACCCTAATTCTAAACCGCTAACCCTAACCGTAACCCTACCTACAACCCTAACACTGACAGTAACCCTTACTTCTAACCCCAACGCTATGCCTAACAAAAACCCTAACCCTTGACCCTAACCTTTCACCCTAACACCTAAGCCTTACCCTAACCCTTAACCCTAATCCTAATCCTAATCATTAAACCTAACCCTAGCTCTTAAAGCTAACCCTAAACCTTACCCTTATGACTGGACCTAACCCTGACACTAACCTAACACCTAACCCTAACCAGAACCCCTAAAGCTAACCCTGATCCCTATCCCTAACCCTAGCATTAAACTTTAACCCTAAACCTAAGCCCAACCCGTAACCCTAATCCTATCCTTTTACCCTAAAACTAACCCCTAAACCTAACCCCTATACCTCACCCTAACTCTAACCCCAATCCTAATTCTAACCATACCCCTTCATAAAACACTAACTCCTAATCGCTAACCCTAACACTAACCAAAAACCCTAATCACTAATCCCTAACCCTAACGCTTAACCTTTACCCTAACAGTTAACCCTCACCCTAAATCTTAACACTGACCCTAACCTTAACCTTTAACTCTAAGCCTAACCCTTAACCCTACAGGAAGGAAGACCCTTAATGCTAATGGGATCCCTTATCCCTAACCCTAACACTACAGCTAAAAATAACCCTAACCTTGGAACCTTAAACCTAACCCCTAACACTTACTTTAACCCCAAACCCTAACCCTAATCCTAAGCATTAAACCTAACCCTATCTCTTAACCCTAATGCTAGCCCTTACCCTAACGCCTAGATCTAACCCTAAATCTAACCTACCGCCTAATCCTAACCTTAAGCCCAAATGCTAACTCTAACCCTGAACCCTAAACCTACCCGTAACACTTAACACTAACCCTATCCGTGAACCTTAACCCTGACCCTAACCATACCCACACCCAAGCATTTAACCCTGACCCTACACCTAATCCTTAATGATAACCCTAACACTAAACCCTAACCCTAAGCCCAACACTTAACCCTAATCCTATCTCTTAACCCTAACCCTAACCCTAATGCTAACCCCTAAACGTAACCCTAACCGTCACCAGTAAACCTAACCCTAACCTCTAACACAAACCATAGCCCATAACTCTAACACTAAAACTAACCCTAACCCTAACCCTAAACCTAAGCGTTAACTCTCAGGCTAACCTTTAATCCTAACCCTAATCCTAATCTTCAACCCTAAACCTAACACTTAACCATAACCCTGTACCAAATCCTAACCCCTTATCTTAAC